>NW_023659740.1:10000-15000 GCF_015228065.2 Penaeus monodon
ATTAATGTTTTCTGTGTTGAACAATAACATTGCAAAGATAAGAGAACATGAATGCACGCTGCTTGCCTTTGTCTATTCAATTTCAGGTGATCTGGTAAATTAGCATTTGGGAAAAGATATATAATTCATACTGCCACCGAATGCACCCACTGTTTGCTTGCACTCTTGTACACTTTTAAAATGCTCTCGCACTTCGTCTGTGGGTTTGGCGAAAAAATTGAAAGCATTTTATTCACAGCGCCCTGATACTGAAAATAATAAAAGAAAAAGTGATGATGATAGACTCAGCGCCGGCTGGGGCGCTTTTCCGCCAGACAGACGTACACTTCCTGCACTGGAGTGTAAGAAAAGGTTTTATGTCCGCCATATTTTTTCTGATATGTTTGCTCAAGACAATTCAATTGATGGCTGTTAAGTAGCGATCTCCAATGGGCTAACTATGATGCATCTCTTCCTGGATGAACCAATTTGCCACAGCAGACACGACCTCTTTCCCGGAGTCGGTACTTTTTTCGCGTTCGTGATGTGTCAGAGGCTCTCTCCTTCCGGCCTCACGCCTCCTCAGCGCGAGGAATCAGTTGACGCCTCGGCCGGCTCCTCTGCTTGCCTGTGCAGTGCACTTGTCAACCTGCATTCTGTGCTTACAAATGATGTAGCTTATACTCAAAGGTTGCGTATTCTCAATATCGCTGGTCACTTCTAATGTTTCACCTTATCTACACATACCACAACGCCATGCAAGATTTAAATTATCTAGAGAACGTTCTTAAAAATGATTAAACAGTCACTCAAACACTTGGTGACGCATATAAACAATGCCTATATATCCAAAGTGACTAAGTACCACGAAACTGTACTCTATACTAAAAAGTTGAATAATGGTATACCAGTCCATATCCTAAAGAACTACATCATTTGTAAGTGTTACGTTTACTATGTGTAAAATGACTTGGTGCATCCGTAAGTGAGTTGGGTCCAGGCAGCAGTGTGTGCACAGCTGCAGTACCATTTTGCATCCTTTATAGCTACTAACTCATTTTTATTAGTGTGTGAGCATATTCCAACGAATAAGGGACTGGGTGTAAATGCAATTAGAAAAAAGTGCGACAACAGGTGAGTTTGAAAAGGATGGGAAAAAAAGGCATATATATATATATATATATATATATATATATATATATATATATTATATATATAATCTATATATATATGTGGTGTGTGTAAGTGTGGTGTGTGTGTGTGTGTGTGTGTGTGTGTGTGTGTGTGTGTGTGTGTGTATATTTATATATATATATATATATATATATAAATATATATATATATATATATATTATATATGATATATATATATAAATATATATATATATATATACTATATATATATATATATATATCTATATATGTATATATATAATATATATATATATATAATATATATATATAGAGAGAGAGAGAAGAGAGAGAGAGAGAGACACGAGCGAGAGAGAGAGAGAGAGAGAGAGAGAGAGAAAGAGAGGAGGGAAGAGAGACAATGTTATAGAGAAGAGAGAGAGAGGCAGAGAAAGGAGAAATATAATGGCATATATATATATAATATTATATTATATATTATATATATATATATATATATATATTATATATATATATACAGAGAGAGAGAGAGACAGACAGAGAGAGAGAGAGAAAAGGGGAAGAGAGGAGAGAGAGAGAGAAAAGAGAGAAAGAGAGGAGGGAAGAGAGACAATGTTATAGAGAAGAGAGGGGAGAGGCAGAGAAAGGAGAAATATAATGGCATAAAAATATATATATATATATATAATATATATATAAAAATAATATATATATATATATATATAATATAAATATATATACAGAGAGAGAGAGGACAACAGAGAGAGAGAGAGAGAAGAGAGAGAGAAAAGGAGAGAGAAGAGAGAGAGAGAAGAGAGGAGAGAGAGAGAGAAAAAGAGAGAAAAAGAGAGAAGAGGAGAGAGAGAGAGAGAAGAGAGAGAGTGCGATTGCAATAGCTTCCCATTCTTGGCGGAAGGACTCTATTGCAAAGAAAAGCGAAAATAAAATGAAGGAAGGAAAAACCCAAGACTATTTCAGATTTTATATATGAAATCTTAACGGTGAATCAAGGAAAAAGACTCGTGTGGAGATGGTTGTGGGCGATTTTGCCGATGAAGACAGAAAGAAGTGTCGACAGAATTGAAAATATAGATTTTTATGGAGATGGGACACACGAAATGATGGCAGCAGACATGAAAGGGGCGTGGATGGATTGCTGTCAAAATAGCACACCCGCCTCTCCCTCCCGAAATGTTACACGGAAATTTATCGTTACGCAGTCCAAATTTCTACTTACTGCAGTGGAACTTCCCATAATAGGCACTTCAAGGGACCCAGCCAAAAGTGCCAATTTCCAGTTGCCAAGTCCGGGAAGTTGGGGTTCACTGCAACGCTTCGGTGGGACTGCGGAAATCCGCCTATTAGGGGAAGTTGCCAAGTCCGGAAGTGCCTATTGTGGGAAGTTCCACTGTACTATCCATTTTGGTTATGATTTTAATACACGTTGTATGTGTGTGGGTTTGTACTGGTTTGCAAATTAAATGAAGAACCCCGGTAACCCACCTTTATTTTTCATACATTGGATCTTTTTGTGTCTGGTGCGCCTTTTTTATGGTCTTGCAGTACTGAGCATCTGTGCTACGTGCATTCGCTTTTAGAGCACGAAACTTTCTCTATATAGCCTCCAATTAATGTTTAAGGGGCAATCAGTGGCAGTCTCTACCCGGTTTCTAATAACAAACTTCTTGCCGTAATTATCACAGAAACGATAACGTCTCCCTCTCTGCCTTACAGGGGTTTTTACGCAAGGCCAAGTTGAGCACCCAGGTTGGAGTTTAAAGCGTCGTCATAATACGAGAGGGCTGAAGAGTTATAATTTATTTGAGTTAAAGGGTAAATGTGACCTAGTTTTCAATGTTTATTGGACTATAAACAAACAAGATGCTCTTATGGTTGAAAAAGGAACATATTTCTATTTCTATATTATGTGTTGCTCTTTTTACTGTACGAAAAGTTATTAAAGCCCACGCATACTTGATCCTTACGTAAAGGATACCAACAGAGAGGAGAGAGGAAGACAATTCGAGAAGAGGGGAAATGGACATGGATCTCAGGGCAAAAATCCGTTCCTTTCTCGAATATTTAACTACTGCAGGAACCCAAGCTGGTGCGTATGAGGGCGATTAAAAACTTTCCCACACTCGAATCTCTCGCTTAGTGTTGTGGGGATAAGATTCTCTCGATTTCACTCCCTGGCGTCTCGGGACTATCATGTGTTTTGCTTCTAAATACTACTTATAAGTCAAAAGAACTGAGTTCCTAGTGTTTTTACAAATTGGCATTACGTTCCATAAATACCGAACGGCGAGTCAGGCTGATAACCTCAGAGCCACAGCTAGAACGAGCTTGATATACATTCGTTCATTTTAGAACGTTTTGCTAAAGAGTATAATTTCTTGAATTTTTCTGTTGTGAAATATTCGTCATGGTAAGAAGATATCTCGATATGCTGTGATCGTTTTAATGAGCTGCTGTTTGGACATCCCGCCCTTGCCCCGTTTTCTGACTTATTAGTTAAATTACTGAAATGTATCAGTAAACTGGATGCATGGCCTGTTTTAGACCAGACAGTTGTTTATAATTTACCAAAATGCAACAATTATGATTCACATGCAGTTGACAGTAAACATTTGCATAGTTTTTACTAACATAAACAAGTACGTCGCATGAATCATCATGACCACAGCCATAAATCATCTTCCTATCTCCCTCCCTCCCAGATTTCAACTTGCCACTTGTCTCGATAGACGTCATTTCACTTACAGACTGCTACCCGAATCCCAGACTGTTATTAACTGACGCTAAAGTTGTTATTACCAGCGATTGCAACGGATCATTAAATCGGGCCCTACAAATTCACAAGCGCCTTTGCACACGATATTAATTAACACAGCAAGTAATCGCGAGCCATCTTTCACCAGGCCACAAACTGCAATGTATCTGCACGAGTTTTTTCCAAATGAGGTTTCATGCAAGTGCCACCAAGCGATGTTTTTCGATACAAAGAATTTGCATCATATGAAGCTGAGGCAGCCACGCTACGATTTCCGCTTACCCTGCACTGTGGGCCAGTTTTGCTTCAGCCAGTCATTTCACTCTTTCTCACGCTTTCACCAAAAAGCGAAGGGGTACACAATTAAACCCGGGGTTAATGCAGACAACCTTGCGATGATTTTCAGAAAGGCATTTATTTATTTAGCGTTTTCATTTTGCTTTTTGCATAATCCAAGGTCATGTGCAGGTTTCTGTATAGCATTTTTATTATATAAAGCTGGGGTTCCCTTTCTTAGTTAGGAAACCCATGAAGGTCACTTGTTAACATACACACCCTTTCCTCTCCTACTAAGTTAACCCTTTCTTTCGACGCGGTAAATTTCAGTTCAAGGGAAAATGTGCGCTTACAGGAAAACAAGAATCCCCTTTCAATTACTATTTTTTTTTTTTTATTATAATTTCGTCATCTTGCTCCATGTTATATAATGCATATATATACATATATATATATATATAAAATTATATATATATAAAATATATAATATATATATATATATATAACATGAAGCAAGATGACGAAATTATATATGGTGTCTGTGTGTGTGTCTGTGTGTGTAACATAAATACATAAACAAGTATGGATGTAAGTAAGTATGTTGTATGTATGCGCCACCTAACACTCTCAACGCCATCTCTTGAGGAGGGACAACACTATGTATCTGATAGTATCGTTTATGACTGGGAGAGACTTCTTCGTGTTTCTTTCAAAGTTTATTTACCGGTCAAAGAAAACTTACCGGTCGTGTAGGATACACGTAGCCCGTTCAGATTCCTAATTTTGAAATTAGTATAATTTACAATACAAAAAAAATAAA
>NW_023659741.1:0-60000 GCF_015228065.2 Penaeus monodon
TCCGTAGCTCTAAATGTGAACTGTTTATCTCTTAACCGATACGAGCATTTTTTGGGTTTCATCTCCGTGCCGGTACTGTCCGTATCTATAATAAAGATGCATCGGTGAGATCCATCATCCCTCTTGGCGGATCTCCATATCTGTTTTGCCATTATCTTATAATCGGCCATCTCGTTCTTGAAAAGAGTGACTTCATCCTTATAGCCTGTTAATATTCTTTCGTACGAATTTGTAACATAACGAATTCCTAAGATATAGAGTAATAAGACAAAAACGATAAAACATCCAACCGATACGACAAATGTTACGTTAGTATGCACCATCATTGTTACTCTGTATAATGTCGATAATATAGACACTAGATGAAAAAAAAATTATTTACAATCTTTTTTCTTAACTAATGAAAAGTTCTTGTTTTCATTTTGTTATTAGTCGAAAGTTAAAATAATAGTATTACTTTAGCGTTACCTGCAAATTCTTGCACGTACACCGATTTGTTGTTGTTGTTGATGATGTTACTGCTACTGCCTGCTGCTGCTGTGACTGCTATAATTATAACCTATATTCTTATACGTATTCTTTATGATAAAATAACGATTATTCTGAATGTTGTCAATATGAACTTTTGAAGGATTAATAGATAACAATCTTACGAAACAGGAATTCGAGTTTAACATTTCTCCGGTTATTTCTCTGGTCCACAAATAATGAAGCAAGCAGCACACTTTTGAGAAAGCACGTTCGTGTTTTATGCTATCATCGTGGATCCCGTTGTCGGAACTGGTACTGTTGTCGCTTCTGATGATGCAGTTTCTGTTGCTGCTGCTTTTACTGCTACTGCTGCTGCTGCTTTTACTGCTGCTGCTTTTACTGCTGCTGCTTTTACTGCTGCTGCTTTTATTGCTGCAATCATCATCCTTATTCTTGTTATCGTCATCGCCATAACCATTATCAATGGCACACCACTCCAGTGAAGGTGCAGAGATAATCGGGAACGATACAATGCCGCGAGACTTTTCGGAGTAACCTGCCATGTACACCATTCGAAAATCGACAGTACGACTGTTTGCAGATAATGAAGAACCGGAGGCGTCGACCGTTATTGGGAAAGACAAAGAGAAACCAATATCTAGCTCATTACCATAACCGAACAATCTTTCTCCGGTGTCCATTCCGCAGGTTGGACAATTGTCTCTTAGTCTCTTATCGAACCACCTTTCAAAACATCTCATGACTCTTGTAAAATGTTCATCGTGAAGTGTCCCGGAATAGTTGACTTTTCCGGACCTTAGACGTTTTAGGAAAAAATTCTTCGACGAATATAGACCGATAAACTGTTTGACATCTACACTCGATACCTTTAGAACTACCATCATGGCATGTGGCATTTTCGATGACAGGGTAGGCACATTTCGCATAGCATCGTACACCTCCCGGTAAAGATATAGCGATGCCAATTTGGCCAAGTTGGTGGACCCTTTCATATAATGTGCCTGTAATATCAGGGTGTTTATTTTCTTATCGAGTCGAGCAATTTATTGCAGTAGTTCTTGTTTTTCTTTCTGTCCTGATGAGATTATTACAGCACACGAAAGTATAATAATTATAACGCTTGCGTATGAAGATGATTTCACCATGCCCCCCCCCCACTCTCGCACCATATCGAGCTATTGAAGCCACTATTTTGACTCTTGAGAGACAAGCAACCTAGTATCTCGTCGACATTCTTATTGCTAGTTGAGCCGAATGTGTATTCCTGGAGGTGATTATCGATGATTTTTGGGTCTTGAAGAAACGCATAGGTTTTCGCTTTTGGCTGTCGATATCCTACGCATTAGTGATAGCAATTCGTTATTACTTCTAATGTTACTATTACTACTACTACTGGTTATTACCACTACGGTTATTACTGTTTACTACTCTTAATGAACAATATACTATATCCCCGTAGGAGACCACAGAATACCTTTTTGTTGTAATTCTTATCTCGTACGATCTGTTTTATTATACGATAGACAAAAATCGAAACACTCGAGCAGCTCTCCGCAATTCCGAAACACTTTTCGTGGCACTAGAACCGAACCACAAAATAGTACCCCTTGCTCTTCTTAACATCGAGTATCCAACAGCATACCAAGACTGTACTGTGTTTTTCTCCTTGATATCTTTTCGTCTAATCTTTCTTTTACTGAAGAAGGGTAGGGATCGCATTCTATACATAGTTTATAGGTTTGTCTCGCCCATCTCTTTTTATTAATATTTATTACCGTTGGTCATATCTGGAAACGAATGATAATTGTTTCAAAGAGATAGGAACAAGGTATACACTTATGGATGTATGCGTATATTTCCGCATCCCTCAAAGTCGAGCCGCGGAGATTTCTTTTTTTACATCCATGTCCAGCACACTCTCGTTTTTGCATCGTCCATTTTGCATAGATAACGTAAAGGGGACCTGTCCGCTCTGCAGGCGCATGGGTTATCGAGCGGATCCATCTGTCATAGACGTCGGTTGACGGGCTTCTCGGTCCCCGGTGTACGCAAAGCTGATGAACCATCGCTCCGTAGTGTGTGTGTGAATATAGAATATTTACTACATGGATTGGTCCCACATCTCTAAAACTCTGACCGCTAATCGCTCGAAAAGGGTTCCTGCGTTCTCGCTCTTATGCTTCGAGAGTAGTGGTCACGTTATCGCCTTGCCGGCGATGTGGAAAAAGGATGATAGCCACTCTTTCTATTCTCGGGTTTTAACATACCTTCGGCGGGAGTCCTGTCCGCATTCGAAACCGCCCCATATACGGCAATTTAGACATAAAGTTGTGTATCATTCTCATCGGGTGGAGGATGGGGGGTCTTTCTTTCCGTCTTTCTTGTTCTTCTTTGGGTCAGGTTTGTTCGTCCGTGTATCATTTTAGTGCTATTCTTGGCGTGACTGTTTTTATCGACATTGACATTACCCATAAACAGGTGGTCCGTACATGGCCACGGCTGCCCTTGGGGGTGGCACCTTCGTGCCATGTCAGAAAAAAGGTGTTAGGCGCATAATCGCATTAGGGGATAAACCTCTGCCAACAGGATCGTAAAATCGACGAGTCCTCGGATTTAATCGTCCTTTTTGCTTCTCTTATGAATAATCGTTGTTGAGGTTGCCTGATATCACTTGTTCTTCCCCAGTCTCCTCTCGAGAACATCAATCGCTGTATAATCTAACGGGGAGGGGGCCCAAAAAAAAAAAAACAAGAAAATGGTAGCGACTTGTCGAATAAAGGTACTTGTCCGATCGTTAAGGACAATGGGTTCTCCTGGCAAAGAACCACGTAAGCCTCAATTGCGTTCTGGCGGCTTGTAAATTCTATTGGCGGCTACTGGTAATATCGCGGGTCGGCCCGTTTTTTTCGTCGTGTACTGCGTAAATGTTAAACCGTCCCTCCTCTCGAAATGTCGTCATGAGTGCGGGGTCTTTTGTTCTCAAGTCTCAGAAGAGCGTACCATTACGAAGGGGTGAATGTTTTGGGGCGTTATGAACGACATAATAGGTATCGGAGAAAATCTGTTTCACTCTACTCGGAAGGGCGGCAACTTTTTTCTCTTCCCTCTGTGTTCTTCTTTGAACCATAAATGTCTGGTCGACACCGCAATCTTGTATGATAGCGAACCGCCGCCCATAGGACACTACGTAGACGTTCTTCATTCTATGACTTGGAAATACGCTCCTTAAGTTTTATTCCTGCAGAGATATCGCTTCGCGTTACAGGAGATGCCTGTCTCTGAACATGATCAGCAGAGGACACATAGTTTTTTCCCGTCCGATCCGTCGTCTGCGTCGTTCTCCAGAGTCAGAAGGCGACAGTAATGTGACGTCACATACTGGTTAAGAAGCAACCAGAAGAGGGATAAACCCATAATAGAACCTAATCCTTACAGTTCGGTAAATTTAACTGCAAGACGGGGCAGAAGCGGATGCCTTGAAAGATACGCCGGAGACGTGTGAAAAGAGGATACCACAAACACCTATCCCCTAGAACACCCTCGTCCCGTGGTTTTAATTTTATAAAGAAATTCCTTATAGCATAGGGATCATCATGTCCGATAGAAGATAAGGAATCTACTGCCACAAATTCAAAGACGGACACTACGACACATCGTTCGCCCCTCCCCGGTACTACCGATCGTATTATGCGTCTTTGGCGGGAAATGTCCCCCCTGCATCCGCGCGAAAGAAGGCTGGACGGATTATAAGACGTTGTCGTTTTTTCTCAAGCGAGAAGGTCCGAACGGTTTCGTCCTCGAATCTGGCGTCCCTTTGTTTTTTGAAATCGGCCCAAGGGACGCTTTTGCTCAAGCCAAAAGAATCGTTTCTCCTGGAAAAACCTTATTTCCTTCGGTAGAGTGGCCCGGGTAGACATCTTTGGGGCAAGGCCACGCGTCGTAAAGAGCCCCGCTGTTCCATATTAACGTTCTCTGCGCCGAACAACGGCGGAATCGACAAACTGTACGGGGCCTCCGTCGTCGTGTTTCCTTCTGGCTCGAGCATTTTTTAAAAAATTTAAATTCCCCCACCCTGTTTTTTTTTTTTTTTTTTTTCTCCCCCCTTTCCCGCCCATGGGTTAAGCCCGGAAAAAAAAGGCCCCCCGTATTACATACCCCCTGTTTTTTTTTTTTTTTTTTTTTTTGGGTTTTGTTTAGCCCCCACGAGGGTTTTTGTTTTTGGTTGTTTTTTTTTTTTTTTGTTTTTGGCCCGGTTTGATGAAAAATTTAAATCCCCCCTCCCCCCCCCGGAAAATTATCCCCCTTACCTCCCGGGCGAACCGGTTTTGGTTGGTCATTTTTCCCTTGTTTTTTGTTTTTGTTCCCCCCCCCCCCGTGGGGCCCGGGCTTTTTTTTTTTTTTTTCCCCCCCGCCCCCCCGACGTGATACATTAACGCACAACCTCCCCCTTGCCCTCGTCCCCAAACCTTTATAATTTGGGGTTTCCCCTACGAATAAACCCCACGGTAAAAGGTTTTTTTTTGTTTTAAAAACGTGAGAATTCCCCCCTCTTTCCCTCCCCCGTTTCCCCCCAGTTTGTTTTCCCCCCGTGGTCCCCCCCCGGAGGGGAAAACTACGGTTTTTTTTTTTTTTTTTTTTCTTCCCGAATTCCGCCACACCGCGGTTTCCCCCCCCCCGTTCGGCCCACTGGAACCGAAACACAGCCTCCCCCAAAAACCCCCCAGTTAAAGAAGAATTCGAACGCGGGGTGGGGGGGCCCTGTTTTTCCCCCGTCCCCCCCCCACATTCGGAAAAAATCGGGAAGCGCAGTCCGCCCTTTTTTTTTCCCCGGGAAATTGTTTTTCCCTTTTTATCCCCCCCCCCTAAATCCCCCCCCCCCATGGTGAAAAGGAAAAAAACCATTTGGGATTTTAAGGTTTTTTTTTTTGTTTTTTTTTTTTTAAAATTCCCCGGAATTTTTTTTTATGGCCAAAAAAGAAAATTTTTTGTTGTTTTTTTCCTTTACTGGGTCCCAACCAAAAAAAGTTAATTCTTAAACCAGACAACCGTTTTTTTTTTTTTTTTTTTTTTTTTTTTTTTTCCCGATGGGCCCCCCCCACCCCCCCGTAAATAGCGCCCAAATAAGCCGGCAAAAAGAAAAAAACGTGCCCCCGCCCCGGGTGGGAAAAAAATAGTTTTTTCCCCCCCCCCCCCCCCCGTTTTAGAAAAAACCCCCTAAGTTCCCCCCCCCCCCCCCCCCCCCCCCCCCCCCGCTTTGGCCCCCCCGTGGGTGGGCCCCTCCCAAAGAAATCTGGGGGGCTAAGCCCCCTGTTCCCTGGCCCCCGGAATTTAATTTTTTTGCTCCGTAAGTCCGGTGGGGTTGAAACACTTTTATCCCGTTGAAAAAAAACCGGTAAAAAAAAAAACGAACGGAAGGCCAAGGGAAAAAAAATGGCCACACAACTTCCCCCCCCCCCGGGATCCCCCCCCCCCCGTTTTTTGTTCCCCCCCGTGTGGCCCCCCCCCCTTCCCAAATCCACCAATACCTGGAGGTCCCAAGGGGGTTTTTGTCCCCCCACCCCCCCCCCCCCCCCCCCCCCCCCTTCCCTGTTTCCCACCGGGGCCTGGGTAAAACATTTGTTTTTTTTATCGGAAAAAAAACCAAAACGAAAATTTCCCACCCTGGTTTAAATGGCCCCCCGCCCCGGTTGTCTTTTTTTTTGGGGTCGATTTAACTTTTTTTTTCGCCCCGTAGGGCCTTCCTGTAACAACCCAAAACCCCCCCGCCGGATAAAAATATCTACCCCCGCTTTTGAAAAAGCCCCTACCCCATTACCCCGACCCGGCCGGGTTTGTTTTTTTTTTTTTCTAGAGACCCCACGCCCCACACCCGGTTTTTTTTAACCCCCCCCTTTTGTTAAAGCCCCCCCCGAACGGGAGGTATACCCATTTTTGTTTTTTTGTTTTTTTTTTTGTTTTAGAGTTTTTTTTTTCTTTTTTTTTTTTTGGATGGTTGGTTTTTTTTTCCCCCCCCTCCCCCCCACTGGGCAAAAAAGAATTCCGAACAAACAACCGAAAAATTGAAAAAAAAAAATTATTTTTTGTTTTTTTTTTTTCATTTCCCCCCCCCACAAAACGGGTCCCCCACCCCCCAATAACGTGTGCCCGGTTAAAAAAAAAAAACCCCCCCTCCCGTGGCCCCCTTTAGGAAAAAAAAAAAAAAACGGACGAAAAACCCTCCTCCCCCCATTTTGTGAAAAATAAGAAAAATAAAAACAAAAAAACCCCGCTCTAATAATAAAAAAAATCCCCCCCCAACCCCCCCCGTTTCCACTTTTGGGCCTCCTTATGGCAAATATATCCCCAATTTCCAACCCTCCGTTCCGCTTTTAGTAAAAACCCCCTCCCCCCCTCCCCCCCTCTTTTTTCTACAAAAACCCCTAGTCCCCCCGTTCAATAAGACAACATGGGAAACCCCTTTTTTCCACTATAAAGTATAATCCCCCCCCTTTCCTAAAATCGGAAAACGAACCCGACCAAAAAATTAATTTTAATCATCAATCCCCGTCCCGTCCCACCCCCCCCCCGTCCCCCCCCCCCCCCCCCCCCGGTTTTCCGTCACCCCCCCCGTCCCCAGTTTCAGAAAAATAAAAAATTTAACGTTTTGGGGAAGGGCCCCGCCAAAAAAAACCCCCCTTGGTAATCCCCCCGAACAATGGCCCCCCCCCCCCCCCCCCCCCCCTTGGGGGGCCCACCTTTCCCCCCCCCCCCCCTTTTTGGGTTTTTCTTTACTCCTGGGTTTTTTTTTTTTTTTGTTTTTTTTCCCCGGTTTTTATTGGCCCCCAGGCGTCCCCCCCCCCCCATTTACCGTTTCCACCCCCCCCATTTAAATTTCCCCCCCCCCCCTTTGGGGTCCCTTGCAAAAAAATTTTTTTTTTTTTTGGTTGGAAGAAGCTTTTTTGGAAAGCCCCAACGAATTCCCCCATTGAAAAAACATAGTCCCCCCCCCCACTTGTTTTCGCCAAAACAACCCCCCCTCCCCCTTTTGTAAAATGAAAATCCCCGAACCTACTTTCGTTAATAAAGTTTATGTGAAACCCCGAGTTCCCCGCAGGGGTTTTTTTACAGAACTCAAATCCGTACTTATTTCCCCCCCCGGTGGGGGTGGGTTTTTTTTTTTCCGGGTCCCCCGATTTTTTATTGGTTTTACCAGAGTGGCAGGGAGTTAAGTTCCCCCCCCCCCCCCCCCGGGGTTCCCCCCCCCCCCCCTCTTCCCTCGTCCCTCCTCCTTCCCCCCTCCCCCCCCCTTTTCCTCCCCTTTTCCACCCCCTCCCCCTTTGTTTTTTTTTTTTTTTTGACAATGGGTTTTTGGTTTAGGTTTTTTTTTAAAGTCCCCCTTCGAATTCCCCCCTTTAACTTTTCCCCCACGGTTTTTTAATAAGCCCCCCCCCCTCCCTTGGCAACCATCCCAACACGTCCCCCCAATTATGTTGAGCTTTCCCCCGACGACACAATGTCCCCCCGGAAGGGTCCCCCCTTAATTTGGGTCCGTCCCCACGCCCCCCCCCGCAGATTTTTGGCCAACAAAAACTAGGCCTTCCCCTTTTTTTTTTTTTTTTTTCAGATGGTTTGTTAAAAAGGGGTTTAAAAAACCCCGACGCCCTTTCGCCCCCCCTCCCCCCAACCCCCACCCAAACAATAATTCCCGTCCCCCGCAGGTTTTTTTGTTTTCAAAAACATTTTATAAACCCTTGCCCCGCTTAAATGCAAAAATCTTGGCCCCCCCCTAAACCCCCCAAATCCTGGGCACGGTGTTTTTTTTTTTTTACTTTTTCCCCCCCTAACTAATTTTTTTTTCGATTTCGGGTCCCCCCCCCCCCACCCCCCACCCCCCTCCCCCCCCCCCCCCACCCCCCCCTTTTTTGCCCATTAAAAAATGTTTTCCCCCCACGGTTTTTTTTTTTTTGTTCCCCCCCCCCCCCCCTCCAAAACGATTTAGTCCCCCCCCCCCCCCACCTTGGGTGTTTTTTTCGACGGGCCCCCAAACCCCCCGTTGTTAGCCAAAAATTACAACCCACCAAAAAATGGGTAAATCCGCCCAAATAAAATTTTTTGTTGTTTTTTTTTTTTATTTCCCTCCCACCCAAGCGCCATCCCCCCCCCCGTCCCCCCCCCCCCCCCCCCCCCCCGTATAAACCCGAAATTGGATTTTACTTCCTTTTTTTTTTCGAGGTTTTTTCACCGTCCCGTTTTTTTTTTTTTCCCCCCCTTTCCCCCCCTCCCCTTCCCCCTCGGTAAAAAAAAAAAACCGCCCATTAAGTTGCCCCGACTTCCTTTTTTCCCCCTTCCTTTAGAATTTTTTTTTTTGTTTTTTTTTCACGGAAGACCACAAAAAAAGAAAAAAAAAAAAAAGGAAAAGAAAGAGGGGTTTTTTAGTTTTTTTTTGTAAAAAAACAAAATTTTGGCCCCCTCCCGGTAATATGAAAAGTTCCCCGCCCTTTTTTCCCAGACCCCAAATTATTTTTTTTCCCCCCTCCCTCCATTTGGGTGGGGGGGGGTTTTTGCAATACCTTGAAAAAACCCATTTTTTTGAATAAAATTTGTAAAAATGTTTTTTTTTTTTTTTTTTTTAAAGAAACCCCGGATTTTTTATTGATCGTGAAAATTTTTTTAAAAACAGTTTAACTAAAAAAAAAAGGTTGGTTTTTTTTTTTTTTTTTTTTTGTTTTTTTGTTTGTGACAGTTCCCCACCCCCCACCCCCCCACCCCCCCCCCCCCTAAAAAACCAGAAACCCGAAAAAAAAATTCCCCGTTTTAAACCATTCCTCCCCTTCCCCCCACCCCCCTGGGAAAGAAAATCCGCAACCGATTTTCCCACGGGTTTTTTTTTTGTTTCCCCGAAAACCAAACACCTATTTTCCCCCCCCCCCTTTTTTGGCCCCGAAAGCCCGTTTTTTTTTTTGGTTTTTTTTTTTTTTTTAGAACCCCTAAAGGATTTTTCGTAAATAAATCCCCCCTTTCCCCCCGATTTGTTATTTTCCCCGTAATGGTTTTTTTTTTTTTCGACCCAAAAAATTTTTTTTCCCTTCGGCCCGGCGGTCCCCCCCCCCTGGGACTCCCTTTAAACCACCTAAAAAATTAAACTTATACTAACCCTTAAACGTGGGTTTTTAAACGTATAAGAAGGGAAACCGTGGTGTTTTTGTGTTTTTTTCCGAATTTAAAAAAAAACCCCCCCATTTAATTTTTTTTTTTTTTTTTTATTAAAACCCATTTTATTTTTCCGAAAAGACCCCTGGTTTTTTTTTTTTTTTTTTTTTTTTTTTGGGGGTTTTTTTTTGTTATTTTTTTTTTTTTTTTTTTTAAATTGTTCCCAAGCAATTATAATTTTAATTTTTTTTCATACAGTAGGGGTTTTTTTTTTGGGGGTAGGAAAATAAAATGGGCAGAAACAGAAAAACGTTACCCCCCCCCGCCGTTATTTTTTCCAGGAATATTTAAAATAATATTTTTATATCCCCCTCATTAAGAATTCCCCCCCGAAATTTGTTGGTATTTTTCTTTTTTTTTTTCAGGCGTTTTTTTTGAATTTTTAGTAAAACCTTTTTTTTTTCATCAGTGCCCCAGTTTTTGTTTTTTTTTTTTGTTTTTTTCCCCCCCCCCCCTTTTTGTTTTAAGTGAAACTGGTTTTTTTTTTTTTCCCCTAAGTAAAGTTTTTTTCCCCAGCCGATAAAACCTACAAATTTTTGGGCAAAAAATTTTCTCCCCCCAATCCCCCCCCCTTCCCCTGTTTCGTTGGATATAATATTTTTTGTTTTTTTTAAACCGAAAAACACGGAAAGCCGGCCAACATGGTCCCCCGGTTCGGGAAAAAAAAAAAATTTTTTTTTCCCCCGGGAATGGTCTAGAAACCCCCCAGGGTTTAAGTTGGGTGCCCGACCCGGTTTGGAAAAAAAAATGACAACAACAAATAAAGGGGTTGGGGGTTTTTTTTTTTTTTTTTTTTAAAAAATTTTGTTTTTTTTTGTTTTTCCCCCCTTTGTTAATTTTTTTTTTGGGTGGGAATTAATAAGGGAAACGGTTTTTTTTATTGCAACCCGTTTTTTTTTTGTGTTTTTTTTTTTTTGTTTTTGTTTTTCCGTTTGTTTTTTTTTTTTTTGGTTCCCCATTCCCCCCCGCAAAAATACATATTCTTGTTCCCCCTTTTCTGTACATCCTGGTTTGGCCCCCCTTAAAAAAATTTCCCCCCCCCCCCCCCACCGTTCCCCCATCTTCCCTTAAAATCACAACCTAACACCAATAAACCCGATTTTTTTAAATTTAAAGGAAATAAATCTCCGGAAATTATGGGCCCTAAGGGTGAAATTTTTTTTTTTTTTTTTAAAATAAACCGTATTTTTCTTTTTTTTTTTTGGGTTTCCCTCATTTTTTTTTTAAAATATAAAAAAAAAAAAGGGGCCCCCCAAGTTTTTTTTTTCCCAATGCCCCCCTTTTTTTTTTTTTTTTTGGGGTTTTTTTTTTTTTTTTTTTCCCAAAAATTTTGTCGATAACAATGTTCCCGCAAAAGGCATGTTTTTTTTTGTGATGGAGTTCCCCCCCCCCCCCCCCCCCCCCCCCCTTTTTTTTGTTTTGGGAATACTTTTTCCCCGGAAAACTTTTTTAAATTTTGGGGAAAAAAAAATCTTTTCCTTAAAAAGGAAAAAAAAAACCCGGTTTTAATTTTTCCCGGACGGGGAAAAAAAACCCCTTACCGTTTTCCCCCCCCAAAAAAAAGGGTTTAAAAGCCCCCTTTATATTTTTTAAAAAAATTTTAAAACAAAATTTTCGGTTTTTTTAGTTTTTTTTTTTTTTAAAAAAAAAACAAAAAAAAATAATTTAAAATAATTTAATTAAAAAAAAAAATTTTTTAAAAATAGTAAAAATATAATATTGGGGGTTTTTTTTCGTAAATAAAATTTAAAAAGGCCCCCCCCCCCCCCCCCAAAAAATTTTTATTTTTTAAAAAAAAATTTTTTTTCCCCTTAAATTGTTCCCCCCAAAAAATTTAATTTTATTACTATCATTTTTTTTTTACATAATTTTTTTTTGTAAAACCAAAAATTTTTAAAAAACTCCCCTCCCCTTTGGAAAAAAGGGGGGGAATTGTTTTCCCCAAAAACCCCCCCCCCCTTTTTTTTTAGTTGGATCAGGTAAATGCGTTTTTTTTTCCCCCATTCCCCGTAATTTGGGGGTCCCCCCCAGTTTTTTTGGTAAAAAAAAAAAACCTAAATGGCCCCCCCCTTTTTTGGGTTTTAATTTTCCTTTTTTTTAAAAAAATTTTTAACCCCCTTATAATGGGGGAAAATTTTCCGGGGGAAAAAATAAAATGGGGAATTACAAAAATCCCCAAAAATAAAAAAAAAGGTTTAAGAGTGGGGATTTCCCCCCCGTGGGGGGGTTTTTTATCGTAAAAAAATCCCAATTACACATAATGGGGGAAAATAAAAAAGAAATTTAAAATATTTATCTATTTTGTTTTTTATCTTTTTCCCCGACACCCCCGTTTTTAAAAAAATTTTTTTTAGAAAAAAAAAAAAAAAACTTAATTTAAAAAAATAAATGTTTTTTTTTTTTTTTTTGGGGATTTTCTTTTTTTTACTTTTTAAAAAAAAAATTTTTTTTCCTTGTTTTTTTTTCCCCCTTTGACCCCCGCCATTGTAAAAAAACTCCCCCCGGGAAAAATTTTCCCCCCCCGTTTTTGGGTTTTGGGGCCCCCCCTTTTTTTTTTTTTGGGTTTTTTTTTTAACGAATTCCCCCCCTTTTTTTTTTTTTTTACCATCAAGATTTTGGGTCCCCCCCCCCCACTGTATTTTAAACCCTTTTTGGCAAACTTTTCCCCCCCACCCAATTTTTTCCTTTTTTTTACCCACCCCCCTAAAATTTTTTTTTTTTAACAAAACCCCCCCTTTTTTTTTTTTTTTAAAAAAATTTTTTCCCAATTAAACCCTTTTTTTTTTAAAAAAAATTTTTCCCCCTTTTTTTTTTTGTAAAAAAAACTTATTATGGGTTTTTTTTTTTTTTCCCCTTTAAAAAAAAAATTTTTTTTTTTTTTTATTTTTTTTAACCCCAAAAATTTTTTTTTTTAAATTTTTAACCCCCTTTTTGGGGAACCCCTTCTTTTTTTTAAAAATTTTTTTTTAAAAAAAAATTTTTTTTTTTTTGGGGGGTTTTTTTTTTTTTTTTTTTTTTTAATTTTTTAAAAAAAAAAAAGGGGGAAAAAAAAAATTTTTTTTAAAATTTTTTTTTTTTTGTTTTTTTTCCTTTTTTTTTTGAAACCCCCTTTTTTTTTTTTTTTCTCCCCCCCATTTTTTTTATTTTTTTTTTTTTTTTCCCCCCCCTTTTCTTTTCCCCCTAAAAAATTTTTTGGGGTTTTTTTTTTTTTTTTTTAAAAAAAAACTTTTTCCCCCCCCCCCTTTTTTTTTTTTTTTTTTTTTTCCCCTTTTTTTTTTCCCCCCCCCCCCCCCCCTTTTTTTTTAAAAACCCCCTTTTTTCCCCCCCCGGGTTTCCCGGGGGGGGCCCCCCTTTTTTTCCCCCCCAAAACCCCCCTTTCCCCCTTTTTTAAACCCCTTTTTTTTTCCCCCTTTTTTTTCCCCCCCTTCCCAAAAAAAAAAAAGTTTTTTAAAAAAATTTTTTTTTTTTTGGGGGGCCCCCCCCCTTTTTGGGGGGGGGAAAATTTTTTTTTTTTTTTTTTTTTTGGGTTTTTTTTTTTGGGGGGGGCCCCCCCCCCTTTTTAAAATTTTTTTTTTTTTTTTTTTTGGGGGAAAAAAAACCCCCCCCCCCGGGGGAAAAAATTCCCCCCCCCCCGGTTTTCCCCCTTTTTTTTTTTTTTTTTTAAAAAAAACCCCCAAAAAAAATTTTTGGGGGAAATTTTTTCCCCAACCCCTTAAAAAATTTTTTTTAACGGTTTTTTTCCCCCCGGGGGCCCCCCCAAAAAATTTTAAAACCCCCGAAAAATTTTCCCCTTTCCCCTTTTTTTCCCCCCCCCCCCCCCCCCCCCAAAAAAAAAATTTAAAAAAAAAAAACCTTTTTTTTTCCCCCCTTTTGGGGCCCCCCCCCCCCCCCCCCCAAAAAAAAAAATTTTTTTTCCCCCCCCAAAGGGTTTTTTTGGGAAAACCCCAAAAAATTTTTTTTCCCCCCCAAAAAAAGTTTAAAAAAAAAAAAACCCCCCCTTTTTTTTTTTTTTTTTTTTTTTTTTTTTTTTTTTTGGGGGGTTTACCCCAAAAAAATTTTTTTTTTTTTTTTTTTTAAATTTTTGTCTTTTTTTTTTAAATTTTTTTTTTAAAAAAAAAAATTTTTTTAAAAATTTTTTTTTTTTGGGGTTCCCAAAAAAAGGGGGGGTTTTCCCCCAAAACCCCTATTTTAAAAACCCTTTTTTTTTTTTTTTTTTTTTTCCCCCCCCTTTTTTTAAAAAAGGTTTTTTCTTTTTTTTTCCCTTTTTAAAATTTGGGTTTTGTAGTTTTTTTTTCCCCCCTTTTTTTTTTTTTCCCCCCCCCCTTTTTTCCCCCCCCCCCCCCCCCCCCCCCCCCCTTTTTTTTTTTTTTCCCCCCGTTTTCCCCCCCCCCCCCCCTTTTCCAAAAAAAATCTTTTTTTTAAACTTTTTTTTTTTTTTTCCCCCCCCCCCCCCCCCCCCCTTTTTTTTGGGGGTTTTTTTTTTTTTTCCGGGAAAAATTTTTTCCCCCCCCCCCCCCCCCAAAAAAACCCCCCCCCCCCCAAAACCCCCAATAAAAAAAAATTTTTAAAAAAAAATTTTTTTTTCCCAAAAAAAGGCCCCCCCTTTTTTTTTTTCCCCTTTATTTTTTCCCCCCCCCCCCTTCCCCCCCCTTTTCTGCCAACTGACCGAAAAATCTTTTAACTCCCCCATTGAGCAGGTTAGTGGGGGTAACCCAAATTTTTAAAATTCGATCCGCTTCCTTGTGTTTTTTATGTCGACCAAAGTCCCCCCCCCCCCGTCCCCCCCCGTCCCTCAATCTGCGAAGGATATAAATTTTTCCCTTTTTCCCTTTTAATATAATCGTTTTTTATATCTTTCGAGCGTCCCCCCCTCCTTCGGAACATTTTCTCTTCCTCTTGTGTTTTGTAGTTTTGTCCCCCCCCTTTTTTTTCGTTGTTCTTCGGGGTTAACTAATAATTTTCCCCCCGGCCTCGTCCCGCTAGACTCATCCCCACCCCCTCCCCAAATTAGGACCCCAGACTTTTTTATACTTCATCCACAACAGTAAAAAAAATTTTTTTTTTTTCCGAACAACAACAATTTGGAACCTGTGGCGGTTTGGGTCCCCCCCTTTGAGGACATATTTATTTCCTCTCTCTTCCTCCCTCCCCCTCCTCTCTCTTCCTCCTCGGTTTAATTTTCTAATAAATTTTGGTAAAAAGCAATTGTTTCAAATGCCGAATTTCATTTTATTTTTTTTTTTCTATTAGGGAACACGTGGGGGGGGCCCCCCCCAAACTTTGGAAAAGGAAAAAGCCTCCCCCCACAGAGAAAAAACCCTGCCCGTCCCGTTTTTCCCATAACACAAAAACAATTTTGGACCACAATTTTTTTTAAACCCTCTCAACCGTGGAAGTTCCCGGTCCCCCCTCTTTCTATAAATTAGTTCTCTTCTTCCCTCTCTTCTCGGGAATTATTTTTTTTTTCTAAATAATTTTGGGTAAAGCAATGTTTTCAAATGCACGATCATTTGTATTTTTCTATTTTAGGACACCGGTGTCCCCCCAACTGAGAAGCCATTCCCACGACGAAACTGGCCGTCCTCCATACACAACATTTTTTGGGACCACCGAGTTTGTTTAACCCCTCCTCAAACCGTGAAATTTGGTTTTTCATCCTAGAGGGAAGTCCCTCTTTTAACAAGAATGACATCGTTTGTGGGTTTTTTGTTATATTTGTGGGTAACACGGAAGACGAACCCTATTTTGTTTTTTTTTTTACTTTTTCCTTAGGACGGTAAAAATAATAAATAAATGCCAAAATAATATTTTACATGAGCTTTTTCGCGTCGAGTGGACTGGGCTTAGCTAGCCCCTGTCCCCAGGAACATTTGTTTTCTGCTGGCCTTTGCCTCCCACAATCCCAACAATACCACCCAGCCCGCAAAATGGCCAAGGTACGAGAAAATTGGTTTTTTTTTTTTTTTTTTTTGGCCCCCCGTCCCAGCGTAACTCTAATCTTAATTCCCTAGAAGAAGAAAAAGCGATGGGTTTTTACCTTGATGTTCCCCCCCCACCCTAAAAGTAAAGAACGTAATTTACACATACCCGTTTCCCCCCAAACTTACAAATTTATTGTAACAACCTGTTCCAAACCATATCGGCCCCCCCCCCCCCACCCCCCGTACGGAACTACTGGAAAAACCAGGCATCGCTTACAATTTGGAAATCAAATTTTAAAGCTAGCACTGCTTCTGGGGCCCCAACAGACCTTCCTCCGTTTTAACAGAAACCCCCATTCCACAGCCACAATAAAAAAGCGGGAGTCCCTTTGGCCATTGGGTAACATCCCCTGGGCATCAAAAACGCCCACATCCAACCTGTTTTTTTTCGGGAATTTTCGACACAGTAAAAAAGCCAAACCAGCCATCCTCCACCCTGCCTTTTTAGTGGCCGGTCCCTCCAATTTTGGGTTCCCAGAACAACAACCTCAAACAAGAGATAAATACTAGTGTTTTGTCCCAGTGGTCTTAAATTTCTTCCAAAATATTTATAGTAAACAAGGTTTCATAATAATACTTTAATATATATATTAAAGTAATATTATATATAAATAGAATAATTTTTTTTTTAACCGTGGCGTTTTTGGTATTTGAATCCGTAACCTAATGAAAAATAGTTTTTTTTTTTTTTTTTTTTATTTGGCAAATCCCAACACAAATCCTTTTTTCGGTTTTTTTATAAATTTTACAGGATATTGGGATGGTGGGTAAAAAAGGCCGCGGACCCCCTGTTTTTTGGTTGGAAACCAGAAACCCCCCGAAATTCCCTGGGACTCCGGACTTTTGAAGCTTTGTTTTTTAAACATTCTGGGTTTTTCCACCCCCCCGAAAGAAATTTTTTGTGGGCTAGTCGAAACGATTTAAAAACAGCGAATAATAATAAACCGAGTTAAAACATGAATCCCGAAAACCAAGGGCGGAGATTTAACCCTGACTACTTTTTTGCGTCAGTAAACGCCCTGGCCCCACCTCGCCCTTTTTCAGGAGGCCCGCAAAAACCTTTTCTTTCTATCCTTGGGAATCGCCACACACTTAAACTAAAAAACTCCACCCTAAAACCATTTTGACCAAGTTTTTTTTTTAATTTTTTTTGGACGGCACCCACTAATTAAGCGACGGCGATCAATGTCCCCACAAAACCGGAAAATCCAAAAACTTCCCCAGTCCCGGGGAAGGGGGACGAACCAGCGAACGAAAAGAACATCCAATTAGCCCCCCGATTTGACGAAAATGTAAAGGGAGTTTAATTATTTATCAAGCAGACGAACCCGGAACCCGTCCCAATCGGTAAAGCCATCGTATATCCCCCACCAATCACAGAGTGAATGGGCGACCGATTTTTTTTCAACCCCACCTCCCCGGAAAAAATTAAAACTCTCCCCAACCGACCGCCGACCGACAGTGGGGAAGAAGAGAATCCAAGTCGCCCCAAACACCCTCACCAACGGAAATTCCCCTTTTTTGTGCTTTTAATCTAAAAGAATAGAAGAAATACCCCTAACAGGAAAAATAGAAGAATCCGGGTAGAGACGGATAGAGTGTTTGAAAGGGCCCCGAGTTTTTTTTTTGGAAAGGCCGGAAATAGAACATTGTTAAAATCCCCCGCCCGTACCCTTTTTTTTTTGTAAACGATGACCCCCGTAACCCCCCCACAGTTTGAAACGGAAATTCGCCAGAGCTAACGGTTTTGGGACGACATCCCTTATTATCCCAGAGGAGGAAGGACGAACGACCCGGATGGACCCCGACCAGGAAACTAATCCACCCCCATCTAGAAGGAATAGCCCTAATTCTTATAACTCGTTAGAGACGGAATAGAGGGTTGACAGGGCCCCGATTTTTTTTGAAGGCCGGGAGTAGACCCCCGTGTAAAAGATCCCCCGCCGTAAAAAACAATTTTTGGGTACCAGGAACCCGCACAGTTTTGAAAACTGGCTTTTTTAAGCAAGAGCTAAACCTTGTTTTTGACCGACATCCCTATATATCAGAGGGAGGAGGAACTACGAAACGACGACCGACCCATGAAACTAAAATTTCCACCCACTAGAAGATGGGCGAATTCCTAAATACACCCTCGGGTAGAAGAAAACGGATAGAGGGTGGAAAGGGCCGCGGTTTTTGGAAGGCGGAATAGACCCCATGTTTAAAGGAGCCCGCCGTAAAAACATGTTGACCAGGGAAACCCGGACCCAGTTTGAACGGATTTAAGCAAGAGCTTAACGTTTTTTTTTTTGACGACCATCTCCAAATATAATCAGAGGCAAGGAAACCCCGAACTAACGAAAAACCGCACCGACCCCGACCCCCCCCCAAAAATGAAACTAATCACCCACTAAGATTGGCGAAATTTTCCTATAACTCCATGGGATTGTTTTGATTGGGTTTTTGAAATGAATTAATGGATAATTTTTTACTACAAATCCACAATGTTAACTATCCATCTTTTTTTTTTTATATACAATTAACACATTTACCTAATAATCTATGCTTTTTTAACATAAACCCCCCACCGATTTTTTTGTAATATAATCCAAAGTTTGGCCATTTTCTTCATCCGTATTGGGAAGAATTTTGCTGTCAACCGTTAGTAAAATAAAACCCATTAACACAAAAATATACCCATTAATATATGTTATTTATTTAAAGAAAATAGACCTTTACAAAGTAAAAAGGTTGTTTTTAATTCCCCCCCTTCCCTTCCTATTGTTGAAATTTAAAGAACACGGCCTAAAACTATACATATATTTAGACCACTTCCGTTAGCTTTATAAACACCTTGAAATTTTTTAACCGGTCCCCCCCTCGCCTCCCGCTTATTGAGATTAAATTTTTTTTCCCTCCCCCTATAATGTGGGGTGTTATCCTTCGAATCTGCTTGAAATCGACTGAGAGTACCCCCAAAATTGGTTTTCCCCCCCCCCCTGAATAAGCCGGGTTTTTTTTTGTTTCTCGCAAACCTACCTGGACGCTCTTCTCCTTTCCTCCCTGGGCGAAAAACCGTTCCCATGTTCCCGGAATATTAACTTTCTAAAAAAAAAGGTTTACATTTTTGGAATTCTAATCCAATGCTCCCCAGGGCCTTTTTTTATCGCCAATAACCCTTCCTAGAATGTGCAAAAAAAAAACTCCTTTTGTGATCGAAAGGTAAAAAATTGGGCAATTTGGAAAGATCTTTCATGACAAAAATAGCCACTGTAACAAGAAAATAAATTTTTATATCCGGATGGTTAAAAATGGGCGAAAATAAAATCTTTCCTTGTTTTTACAGCATATAGTGTAATTTTTTCACTGTTTTAAAAGAAACTTTTGTCAAACCTAACCCGTTTCCCGGGAAAAAATGGGTGAAAAAATGTTTTTTTTGGTTCCCTAACACCTATTCTACCTCGCCTCCTAAAAGTTCTTTTGTTGAAAATAATCCCTCGATAAATATAGAAAACCCGCTTTAAATTTGTTTTAAACCGAGAACCCCTTGCTGTTTGTAACCCCGATAAATGTTTTTATTTGGAAAGATAAAACCCCGTATGAGCCGTCCCCCCCCACCCGTAAACCAAATCTTTTAAGTTTAATTTCGTTGCAGATGTTTGGAAATAATCCTTTTGGTTCTCGTGAAATGAAATGGCCAGATGCCCCAGATGGCAAGAAATAAAAGCAGACATATTTTGTCAAAAACGCCCTTTTTCACTAATAACCAATGGTTGTTTTTTTTTTTAATTCTTAACCAGTAAGAGAAAAGACCTGTTGTTTTTTTTTTTTGTTTGTTTTGTGTTGTTGATATTTTCGAAAACCCACGAAACTACGAACCCTTTTAACAACCGTTTTTTGTTTTTGGTCGGCAAACCGGGTCCCCCCCCCCCCCCTTCGTTTTTACGCCCAGTTTTTGTTTCCCTTTAGAGGGGACAAAACCGCCCGTTTTTATTTTTTTTCTCCGCACTAACGACCTTTTTTAACGACACCGGTTTGTTCCCCCGGTAAACGGTCCCCCCTCCGTACACAGTTTTTTAGTCCCTAGAAGAAACCCGTCCCTTTTTTAGTTTTTTTTTTTTTTTTCTCCTCGGCACTTAAAACGACCTTTTTTAAACCGACCCGTTTTTTTTGGTACCCTGTAAACCGGTCCCCCCTCCGTTTTTTTTTTTTTTTGTTACGCCCAGTTTTTTTTGTTTTTGGCCTATAAGAGACCCTTCCACCCCGTTAATTTTTTTTTTCTTCGCCCACCCGTCGGTTAAAAGGAACAGAAATTTTTTTTTTTAAAGTGGCTGAAAGTTTTTTGTCCAGTATTGGCTTTTTGAGTCCCTTTCCCCCAGGACCAAAGGTTCCCCCCACTTGTACGGTTTTTCGATCGACGACGTTCCCAATGGATCCCACCCGTCCCCCCGACAAAAACAAGGAAGAATGAAAAAGAGGTAAAGTCCCTGGTTTAAGGTTTAGTTTTTGATAACACCAATGTGACCTAAGATTTTCATCCTGGGTCAAAAAAAATTTGGGTCCTATCAACGGAGTTCCGACCCTATCAAGGATTTTTTTATATTTTCGTTTTTTTGTATATGTTTGCCAAATCGCTTTGTGTTGTGGGGTGTCAAAACCATATGAAGGGAAAAATGTTGTTGTTTTTTATCACATTGGACCCAAACCTCATGAATGGTGGTAAATTTAGTTGAAAAGTAGGAATACAATAATAGATAGAAGTTTTTTTTTATAGAAGATTTTTTTATTTTTAATTCTTATTAATTTATTATTTGGTTTTTTTTATTAAATCCATAGGGAGACCCCAGAGAGAATAGTCCCCTTTTTTGATCAATTTTTTTTTTTAGAAGTCCCGAGTAAATTTCCCCCCCCCTTTTTTTCATCATGAATCCCTTTTTCCAGTAACCAAAAAAAAAATCTTTTTGGGCCCCGTTGGTCCTTCCCAATATTTTTTTTGTTATGAGCGAGTAATAGCCTTTTTTTCGTTTTTCCGTTTAATTTTTTCCCCTTGATACCCCATCCCGTCCTCCCCTCTGAATAAATAGGTTTTTTTAAACAACTTGTTTTCATTCCCATACCCTTGCAATCGACACATTTAATCTTTTTTCCCCCTTTTTACGCAAAAATAAATCTTTTTAAAGAATTATATTTAAACCTCAATCAAGGATAGAAGGGAATTAAGGGTTAAACTTTTTTTTTACCCCGGAATAGAATCTGGGTTTTTGTTTTTTTTTTAACCCATAGCTAAAATCCAATTAACCGTATTTTTTCTTTTTTTCCATAAAGTGGGTCCCCCCCCCTTTTAAATTTTTTCCCCTTGCAATTTCTTATATATCGGTTTTTTATCTTTTAAATTCCCCCCATTAGCCCTGGTAATAATCTTGGGTCCCCCCGTAAAGGCAAACCCCAGCCCACCCCTTTTTAATAACCCGTAGCTGGGTAGATTGTTTTTACAACAAAGATGTTTTTTTTCAACGGCGAAATCGTAAATCCCCAGAACCTTTGTAATTATTTGGAATCATCAAATTCTAGCAAAAAATAAAATTTTTTGTTAATTGTTTTTTTTTTCTCGTTTTTTCCCACCAATAGTCCCCAACTTTAACGAATTTGAGTCCTTTAAAAAACCTGGGATTAAACGATAAAGTGAAATCATATAATTTTTTTGAAATTTTTTTTCAAATTTTTTTCAAAATGCTTCGGTAATAAAGAAGTGTTTTTATTTCCCACTAATATAGCGGATTCTAAGACCTTTTAAATACTGAACATTCCTTTTAAGTAGCCAATGCGAAAAAATTCCCCGCCTTTTTTAAAGTTTTAAAATCCCCATGCCACTTTTTCCACAAAAATAAAGACACGATTTTTTCTACTGAATATTGGCTCGATAATAAAAAAAATTTATACATCCCTTCCCCTTACCTTTCCAGTGGGTTTTTTTTGTAATTTCCGTCGGAAAAATGTAATTTTTTTCCTGGAACATTATTTAAAACCACTCGTTATTGAACCATGGTGAAAAGCAACGGGTTTTTTTCTAGTGGAATAACATCTTTATGATAGAAAAGACCAAGACCTCCTTAAATGTTCCCCCTTTTTTCCCTAAATCCCATGGTTTTTATCAAATCACCTTATTTTTGTACTCTGTTTTTTTCGATGATAACCATTTTTTGTATTCCCCCTTTTTTTGGGCCGTTTTTTTACTATATTAAATTTTAAGATTTTGCGTCCCCCCCCTCCCCTGTGTAATGAATCTGTTCCCTCAAATGGGAAAATTGGAAGTTTTTGGAAAGGAATTTAATAATTTTTTTTTTTTTGGGTTTTTTTTTCGGATTGAGTAAATAAATTTTAATTTTTTGTTTTTTTTTTGCTTTTGACCGATACCTGTAGAGAAAACTGTTAAAAAAAAAAAGAAACCTAAAGAATGTTTAGATTTTTTTAATATCTATTCCCAAATATTAATTTTGTGGTTTTTTTTTTTATTTTCCTGCTACTACTGCTGCTAATTTTTTTACATTACTACTATTATTTATCATATTACCAGTTCCATAGCGGGAAGCAGAGAAATTGTTTTTTAATCAATCATTAACTCTTTTTTTGAATGATGAAAAATGATATAAAAATTTTGCCTTTTTCCCCCAAATAAAGTCACTGCACTAAAGCCACACTAAAACCGCTACTTCCCCGCTTTGCCGCCTAATTACCCCTATTTTCCTAATTCAATCGCTACTACTAACCGTCTTGCGCTTGCTGCTTATTACCTACCTAAAACTTACTACTACAACTACTACGCCTTCAAACCAACTTCCCCCCCTACGTTGAACTGTTTTTTTTTCATACTACACCAAGTGCACTAATACTGCCTATACGAACTCTATCGATTTTTACTGATGCTTTTTTTCTGCTGCCACCGCCCAATTTTTTCCAATCCCCCTGCTTGACTCTGACCAGATCCACCACCCTGTTTTATTTCCACCCTAACCAACCAGAGACATTTGTATTGGGTTGTTTTTGAATAATTACCTTTCTTTAACTAAAACCGATGAATTGAAAAATGAGCAACGAGGTTTTTTAGTGACCCCCCCCCGGGTTAACAACGTCCCCCTCACACAAAAACAATTATGAATACATTAAATTGTCCAAGTTTTTTTAAGCCCCTCGTTGTTTTATCCTTTTTTTTGTTTTGTATTTTTTTCCATCTTCCCAGGAGTAAATGTTGGTGGTTTTTAACCATTTACGAGGAAAGCCAAAAATGTAGTTAGCAGCAAACGCCATCCTAGAAACCCGATTGAATCGACCAATAAGAAATGAAGAACCCAGGTTTGAAAGAAAATTTTTTTAGGTGGAACCCCAAACAATAGACCCCCACAAAACCTAACCCGTGCTTTTCCCATTGTAATAAGGTATTTGGGTGGCAATTATAATGTGTAAAAACTCCGTAATTCCGTGCATGCCGGTTTTTTTTATGGAAAATCAACAGAAGACTTTGTAATGTGTGTGAATAAAATGCTCTTATCCTTTTTCCGGTTCCTCTTTATATTTTCCCCCCCCTGTTTTCTCTTCATGTTTTGTTTTTTTTCTATTCTGTCGTCCTCTTTTTTTTTCTCTTCCAAGCAAAAAATAACATTTAAAAATTTGAAGAGGCCACCTGAAAACGATTCACAAGATAACGGAAAAGCGGAGGCTCCCCCCGAAAAATTGGCCCCATGGGAAGGGCCCGGAAAGGTCCCCGTCCAACGCTCTCGCATCCTCCCTCAGGGTTGTACAATCTCCTTTCTCTGGCGCAAAAAAGGCCTTCCCGTCAACCAATGAAGTGCCACCTGCCTTTTTCGGAAACGTTGCCAAAACAAGTTTGATGTTCCCCGGTTAGCCCCTTGGATTACAGAAAACGCTTCCCTCGGTTTTGGGGCGAACCGCGGATCGTCACCCCCCCGCGCAAAAATTGGCCCGAAAAAAAGAAGGAGGGCGAATCAGGGATAGAGGGAGGTCCCTTTGGGGGCCCAAATTTTTCCCCCCCCGGTGGTGCGTGGCGTCCCAATGGGATCGGACTTTTTAACGAGTCGAGCAAGAGAACTGAACCCGTCGAACGGACAGGGCCAAAAATGCCTGAGAACATGAAAGAACTGGTGGGATTCGAGATATTTTTGGAGAAGCCAATCAATGACCATCATGAAGCCTGATCCGAAATACGGGAACGGTTTTCCCCAAAGAAGATCCTTAATGGAGCCCTCCTCTACAAGCAAATCACAAAAATCGTGGATAAAATAAAACATTACGAGCAATCATCGTTAATCCCCCCTGGGTCATCCCTTTAAAAACCCGCTTTCCATAGATTTGGGCCCATGTTTTTTTTTTTCCGAGGCAAACAATTTAAAATGCCCCCCTCTGCGGAGAGTTGAAACACCAGAAGACCCCACAACTTCCCTTACTTCCAAGCTGGTGGGTCCCGGAAACGGGGAAATCTCGAGAACAATGGCCAGGACGAAACTGGGCTGAAATAAATACCCCCCGTACCCCGAGAACGATATGGACCCCTGGTAAATCAAAGAAAAAAAAAAAAGTTACCTCAAAAACACCGGCAAATATCGTGGGTGGACCGCATGATCGTTCCCGACCCGGAAAAAAAAAGAACAGAAACCCTCGACGAGTTAACAAAAACGTCCCGACCTTCATCCACCTTTGTAACTCCCCCCGCAAATTGGCCCCTGAATCCATCAAAACAGGGGTGTGCGAGAAACGGGAGTCGTGAAAAAAACCTTGCCTTTCGTCAGCAAAATCCCCCCCTTGGGGAGGCGATAGGGTCCCAACAGAACCGGTGGGGGGGTCCCCCCTCCCCCCAATAAAGGTTTTTTGAAAGAAAACCAACAAGAAACCCCTCCTCGCTGATAATTGGTCCCCCCCCCCCCCCCTACCAAGATTTAGTCGCATTCCCCCCCCCGCTAACGGAGGCACGAAACCCATGGAATCTGTGGAACCTTCGTCCAAAAAAGGAGTTTGGGAAAATCCGAGTACGTCCCCCCCCCCTTTTTTTCTTTCCCCGTCGAAGCGGGGAAAACCCTTTCCCTCCCCCTCGCCTAAACACCCAGACCCAGATTTTTATGAAGAAGTTGGGTTCCCTCTGGGTAAAAAAAACGGCCCCCCTTACCCGAAGACCTGGGGAGGGCTAGCGGAAACTGTTTCAGAAAGTTGTGTTTTTTCCTAAACCACCCAGGGCCCGCACAAAAGAGGAAAAATTTTGAAGCCAGATTTTCAAGAGGCCCGACAGCCCTTTCCGCTTTCCTTAAACATAGCGTGAAAGACCGCCCAAAACCGTGATTACAAAGCGATGCAAAGCGGCGAATCTATCGATGCTCTAGACAAACCCGCCCCATTAGTCCCCTTTTCTGCAAGATGCTTTTTTTCCCAGAAATTTCAACTGCACGAAAATGGAAGAACGAACGTTCCCCCCAAGGGTGATGTAACGAAGCGAGAACGCTGCGGGATCCAATCGGCCGTGCTTGGGTGGCTGTTTGTTTTTGTTTTTTTTTGCCCCTGCCTTTGCTGTTGATTACTTTCTTTTTCCGCCCGATTGCGGTTTTAACTTACTTGCGGATTTGATGGGATAAAACCAATAAGCATGAAAATAACGATAATCGTTACCATTTCGAGTGGAGTTAATAGGGATTAAACTTGGGTTTTTTTTTTTTTCCTAGCGATATTAAGGCAAAATGGTTCATGTTTTTTTTTCCTTTTTATTATAAAAATTATATATGAACCCCATTTTTTTATGTTTGTCCCCCGTCCAACAGTTTGGTGGTTTTGTTCGCCGGTTGCTGGTGCTGTTTTTTGTTTTTTTTTTTTTTTATGCTGCCTGCTGCCCCTGCGCCCCTGGCTACTGTTTTGAAATACTTTCCCCCCCTTACCCCGCCGATTGCCCGGTTTTACTGGCCGGATGGGAAGGTTGAAAATTAACTACAAACGGTTGAAATCACTAAAAAAAATCGTTACATCCGAGTGAAGGTTAAATGGGACAACCGTTTTTTTCCCTAAGCGGATTTTTAAATTAGCCAATGTTTTTAAATGTTTTTTGTTTCCTTTTTATTATAAATTTTTTACCTATTGCAACCATTAAAATGTTTTTTCCCCCCCGTTCCAACAGTTTACATTATTTAAAGCCCCCATACACGTTTGGGAAATTCACAATTTCGATCGGACCCCCCAATCTTATTAAAAATGAAAATCGTCACCTTTTTTTTTAAACCCTTTTTTCCCTACACCAATATCAACATTCCTAACATATCCGCTGAATTAACTTTTCCCGTTCTGATTTTACTGCAAAGAATATGGGGGGCTGCCCCCCCCCCCGAATGATGGGGAGAGATTTGGTGCGAATTCATAAAACACTAGTAAACCGACCGATTATGGGATTTGGCGATAAATTGTTTTTTAAAATCCAAAATACTGCAAGGGGCCACAAAACAATTTGATGCTTCCCCCTTCCCCAGTACCAAGCAAAAGGTACAAAAATCCCTAGTAAAACACAAACAGTGAAAAAGCGCGATGGACAGAAATTTTAACGCCTCGCCCCAATCCTCCGCCACCTGAATCAAGAAAGTGGGGTTTTTTTTTTTTTTTTTTCCCGAGCTTCCCATAAATTAACCCAGAGAAAAAGAAGCCGAAATCTTGCAAAGTCCCCCCTAAAGAAACAAGAAACAGGAATTAGAAGAAACCCACCAATATACACAATATGGGGGGTTTAGATCCCTCAGACAAGTAAAAACCCAAGAAATAATACGAATCTGTAAGGTCCCCCCATAATATTAACGGCCCAGTAATTGGTAAAAAATTATTTTTTTTTTTTATTTGTTTTTTTTTTTTTGTTTTTGGTTTTATAGTAATTTTACAGGAATTTATATTTCCCCCACCGTTATACGAAAATATTGGTTTATCCAATATTCGCGGATAAAACCCTCTTTGGGTTTTCCCCCTCCCTTAATCCCTTAAAAATTAATATACAAAAAACATCTCCAATAAATAGCTTGCAGCAAATCCATATGACAAAAATGTTAAACACGCAAAATTTTGGTTTATTTTTTTCTATTTCCGTATATTTTCCCCCCCTTTTTACATTATTATAGCATAATTAAATCACAGATTGTTTTGGTCCCCCCATATTTCTTATAAATTTACTAACCATCTTCTATTTTCTAAACAGAATAAACACTCCCTTTAACACATTATTTTTTTAATAACGTCCCATGTTTTAAAAAAAATAAAAAATAAATAATACAGGTTTTGGGTTTTTTTTTTTTTTTTTTTTATATTCAAAACTCCCAATAACTCCCCAATTATAAACACCTACTTTTTTTATATATATGAACCATCTTAACCCGGTGATTTCCCCTAATGTGTTCTTTGAAATTTTATCAGTTTGTTTTTCCTCGATAACCGGAACAGAAACCACTGTACCCGCAATCTGGTTAAAAAGTTTCAAACGCTCGGAAATTTAAATGTTGGTTTTTTGCGATTTGTGCAATTCCGTATAATCTATTCCCCCGGAATTTTCCACGTCCCCCCCCCTTCCAGTGGGGTTTTGAAAAAATAAACATTTTTGGACCGATTAAATGTGTTCCATTCTTTTTTAATCCCGTACCTTTGAAACAAAAAACCCAAAAAAATACCGTCCCCCCCATTCAAAACCAATTAAAAATAGAACCATTATATACTATACCCAATAAGAAAAATCGTTTACACCGATCCAGTCCTTTTTTTTCAATCCACCTTAAACAAACTAAATCGTTGAAGTTTAATCATCGACTATAGGCCTGGGATTTTAATGTTTTCAACAGTCCGAAATGACCATTGAGCGTGAAACAACTTTATAGGAAAAATCACCTTTGTGGCTCCTTGCCATCCTAACATATTCCGATTTTTTTGACAGAAAAAGAAACACCCTTACCGCATTCCACATTCCACCTGAAAAAATTTAAAAAAATTTTTTTTTTTTAATAATATGAGACCCTTCCGTTTTGAAGTTAACACACACACCACACACATAATAATAACACATTAAAAATACAAAAAGGCCTATACCGAAATGCCGCATCTCACCCTGGAAAAATTAAAAATCCACTCTCAGCCCTAAACGATTTAAACATTTTGCCATATCCTATTTTTTTGGGAAAAATTCCCCCGTAAAAAGACAAAGAAAGTCGTTTTTTTTTTTTTTTTTTTTTTTTTTTTTTTGGTGTTGTTTTACCCCCTTTTCCTAGTCCGCTTGGGCTATCTTTTTTTTTTTAACAATAACTTCCCCCCCTCCATCATTTTCCGAAAATTTGTAATTATTTTCCTGTTTTTTCTCCCGGTTTTTAAAACGTATTTTCCCTAAGGAGAGTTTTCCCGTAAAAATTGAAGGGCAACGATTCTTTTAATAAAGTTTGAAAAAATATTTTTTTTTTCATATTTTGTTTATCCAGATCCCTTTTTCCGATAAGAGAGGAAAATAATCTTCCACGTTTTTATATTTAACAAATTTTTCCAACAAAAAATAATCAAAAACTAAAGATCAATCCCTGGGCCTTTTTTCGATAGAAAAAATCCCGTTCCCACGCCAAAAGCTCTTTTCCGCTAAACTTCCAAAGGGCCAATTTAAAATTGAAACGTTAACAATTTCGTTTTTTTTCCCCTGAATTCCGTTAAAATCTCAAACCTTTTACATTTTTAACAAAACCTGTAGCCTATATTCCATGGATGCCTTTACCTTTTTTGTTGTTGGGGGCCCTGGGTTGGATCAGCCAATTGAGTGGGCCAAACTGGGAAGATATTTTTCGAATATCTGCCCAGAAATTAAAAAGATGTTGGAATTGTCTTTAACCTCCTCGTGGGCAAAAACACATTTCTTTTTTCTTTCCGTCCCCCCGCCTGGTAACTGCGCTACCATCGACCAAGTCGATTGCCCACTTTTGAACGAAACATAACGGCGATAATGTTTTAAATATCCCTTTTGAAGGAAACACTTATTGCAAATTGAATTTTCCATTAAACTCTGGCATTAAAGTTATCGTCGTTTTGGTCCCCCCTTTTTTTTGGGTTATGTTCCCCGTAAAACAGAGAACGATGGAACCCGAAAACATCATTCGTGACGAATGGCAAAACTTGATTTTTTGGCGCTCAAAAAAAATTGTCCACTACCAATACTCCCCTGTTTTGAAGTTTCTAAATTTCCTTTTTTTTCCCTTTTTTATCCAAACCGGGTAAAAAAGTGTTTTAAAAGTGGGCTTTTCCCATCCGACTTGTTCCCCCCCTTTAATTTTCCAAATATACTCCCCCCCCTTAATCATGTTTTTGAACGGACGTTTCACATATTTTTTTTTTTTTTAAAAAACATCAATTTTGGAAAAAAACTATGGCCAATCTATTTGTTTTTTTTTTTTTTCCCCCTTTTGGTGATTTTGGTTAAAGTTTTTTTTTTGGTTTGCCTTTGTTTGTTTTTTTTTTTTGTTTTTAATTATTATTATTATTATTTAATTTATTAATTATTAAATATTAATTATTATTTGATTATGTATTATTATTAAATTATTTTAAAATTTTTATTAATTTATTTTTTTTTCCTTTTTTTGGTCCCTATAATATCCATTTTTTTTCTTCGTTTTATAAGCCTGTAAATTCTTTTTTTTTTTGGCCCCTTTTCTCCACTGGGTGTAATCTGTTACTGTTTAACGTCCCCCCACGGTATTTGACAATGTTTTTTTTTGTTTGTTTTTGTCGTCCACACGGTTCAAATTAGTGGTTTGTATTTATATTCATTATAACGTTAAAGTGTTCTCTTCAGCGATATTTTTTATGGTTAAAAAATTTTTGGTTTTTTTTTTCCGTTCCCTCTTATTTTTCCCTTCTCACGGTCATATTGTCCCCCTAAAACTCCCCCGAACACCCGTTTTATGTTTGAAATTCGAAGGGGAACATTACCAAGTTATTTCATAAATCGAATTAGGTCAACATTCCGAGTTGGTGTGTTGTTGCCTTTTGCCCTTTCCTGGCCTTAAACTAGTTGTTTGTTGGGGTAAAGCCAATATCCCCGCCCCTACAAAAATCCTTAAATGGCCTTGTCCCCGTATAAATGACACCCAAGACCCATTTTTTTTTCCCTTGAACTTTTTTTTTGGTTTTTTTTTTTTGTAATGTCCAGTTTGTTTTGTAACGAAATTGACATAATCCACTGTAAGGGTTTTTTTAACAATTTTTAACTCTTTTTGTATCCCCCTTCTTTAGAGTAATTTGATTTTTTTTAGAAAATGCCCAATTTTTGCCCTAAAGGTAAAAAGTTGGGCAACAACTCCGTTTTTTTTTTGTTATTTAACTTCTCCTTGTTAAAACATAAGCCAGACGAAAATATTTTTTGTTCTTCCTTGTTTTGTTTGTTATCCCGTCTTCTATGGTAATGTTTTTTTCCTTATATTTTTTTCCTTGAATACCGAAGAATATTTTTCCGCTTCACTTACTAGCGGTCTTTTTGGGCTGCCTTTCTTTTTTTACTAAATCCTTTTAAAATTTTTGGTTATCTCCTGTGTGGGAGAGATAAATTTCCCAAATAAATCGCATGTTTTTTTCCGGCTGCGTCGGTAAAAAAGGTTGAAAAAAAGGAATAAGTTTCCCCCCCTGGTTTAATCAAGGCATTTTTCTAGACATCGAAAATGATTTGTAAAACTTTCTTTCATCACCTTAAAGGCCATATTTTTTTTAAATCCAGAAATTATCCCCTGTCCCGCGATATTAAAACTTATTAAAAATAACACCATATTCCCCAGAACAAGAAAAATTCACCTATTTTATCTAACGAATAATTTAACAAAATCCATTCTTTACCTCCCCTTTATCCGTTTTGTCACTAAAATTGTTTTTTGTAATTTTTTTTTCATACCAGTTTAAATCTGTAAATTCTTTTCCCCTCCGTTGAATTTATATTTTTTGGGTGAAAAAACAAGGAAAAAACCCCCCTTTTGGTCCCCCCTACCAATTTTTTCCGTTCGTTTACTATACACCTCCATGGTAAGTTTTTTTCCACTCCCACCCTTTCATTTCAAAATAAACCGTATAATTAAAAACACCAATTTTATGTCCCCCTAAGTTATAGATTGTTTTTGTTTTCAAAAAAATCAGCCAGCAGCCTTCGTCGTCACTTTGCCGTACAACGAAAAAATGCCCCAGTTTTTTTGTGTTTTTTTTCCATAAACATTGGTTTTCACGGTTGTTATAATATCTTTTCTTACTTTTTTTTTGCAAAAATGCAAAAATTTGTTCCCCCCAAGCTCCCCCTGTAAACTTTTTTTTTAAATACCGTTTTAATGAACAAAATAACGCGTTGATTTTTCCGTTTAATCTGCCCCAGTTAATGCCGGGTGGAAATTAACAATCCTTTCCCCCCCACAAAAATAGGAGCTTTAAATCCCCATATAGTCCCCCCCCCCCCATAACATTATTGGCAATTTAAGAGTAGTTTTTACCCTCGGATATTATGCCTTTTTTTTCTGGAAAAAAACCCTTCAACAGGAAATAATTTTTCCCGCAAATGGTCCTCGATGAAATTCAGGAAACCGACTTCCTTCATAAGGATCTAAATAATATTAAGAAACGGTTTTTGAAAGATAATCGTTCCCCGCTGTTGTGGTCTCCCCCCCGCCCACCTCCCGTCCCTTTACTTTTCGATGAAAATAACATTTTTTTTTTACAGATGAACCGCTGCGTTAGAATAAATAGGCTTTTAAATTTTGATACAACATAAACGCCGCTTTTTTCCCCCGCCCGGTTTTTATAGAATATCCCCCGCTAGTAAAAATTTGTTTTTAACAGGTTCTTTTCGCCAAATCAGCCGACGCGATGTCCCCGTTTTCCTTTTTCTTTGTATTTCCCCCCCCCTTCTTCACGATGGGTAAAAAATTTGGTTTTTTTCCACAATTTTTGTCCCCCCTGGACTTCGAACTTTTCCCCCAACTGTAGGAAAAAATGGAAAAAACATATATTCCTGCAGCAAAATTGATCCTCCTTTCAAAATTTTTAACGGTTTTTTGAATTTCCCCCCTTTTTTTTTCCCCCCATCAATAATTCCCCCCAGTGCCCACCAGTAATAACGTTTTAAAACGAGAGCTTCTTCAGACCCGCAATGGGTAGTTTTTTTTATTAATTACCCATCGTCCCTCTGGTAAAACAACGACCGGATTTTTAAATAAAACCGTACTCTTGTCCCCAGAAAAAGATCCCAATGGGTATCGATTTCGGAATAACCGTCTTTTCCTGTTCAGTGGCTTTTTTTTGTCAGTAAAATCCCCACCATTTGATGAACATAGTAAAATTATCTTTTTTCCGTAAAGTTCTCCCCCCCCTCATTGTCCCCCCCCACATGGTAAAATGGTTTTTTTTTTTTTTTTTTCGTTTTTGTCCCCCCCCCTCCATATAGTCCCATTCGTAAAAATATCTTATCCTAAACCTCTCTCAAATTGGTCAAGGTAAAAAAAAATGTTTTTTTTCCCGTTTTTTCCCCCCCCCCCCCCCCCCCCCAATTATCCATTTCGTTGTTTTTATTAATTCCCGTAAAAATTTAAATTCACGTTTTTTTAATCGTGAGTACAAAAGATTTTTTTTTTTTTTAAACCTTAAGTATTCCTCCAAAACCAGAAGAACGAATTAAAGTAAATAATTCTTTTTCCGCCCCCCTTCTCTCCTGTCCCGGTAAAATAATCATTTTTTATTTAAAAATCCCTTGTAAATAAATAATCCCCACCGTGGTTTTTTATTTTAATTGCTAAGGAAGTTTTTTTTTTTTTTTTTTTTATATACCGTTTTTTTTTTTTTAAATTCGCGTTTATAATTCTAAGTACATATGTGGAAAGGAATGGGGAATTAAAAACGAATTGAATCCCGGTTTAAATAATGGTTAACCAAATTATATATATGAAAATATATTGGGTACAATAAAGCCTGTCTGCACACAATTGGTTTTTGAATGGCCTCCTTCTTACGAATGTGCACTGTCCCTCAGGATAACGCACCAGGAAAAAACGCACGTAACATAAAATGTTTGGAGCAACGAAAAGGAACACTATGCCTATTTTTTCCAATGTAACAATGCCCCACACCTTTTTTTTTAAAAACATTGTGGGGCGATCTTCCACGCCCATCCCCCCCTTTCGGTTTTTTCCACCCTCCCCCCTTTCAGCTGTTCATTCTAAATGGAAAGATGAATAATACAAGTTGGGGTTTTTTTTAATTTTTTTTTTGATAAATAATAAAGAAAATGGATAACAGCTTAACAACAACAATAACCAATAAAAAAATAATATAATTAAGTAAACAAATTATGTTTAATCTAATAATAAATAAATATAATATTAATTCCGATCATATTTAGAGCTTTATACTTACAAGATTTGTCTTGACCTTGAATTTCTTTTCTTTTTTCCCTTCAATTTCCCTCCCCCCCTTTTTTTGTTTTCTTTTATAAATCCACTCCTTTCTCCTTTCTTCCCACTAAACCCTGTGATATGAAATTTTTTCCCTTCCCTATTACTATTTGCAAAAATATGTTTGTTTTTTTTGTTTTTCAGTTTTCCGGTATTTTCTCGTTTCAGGACGATGAAGTGAATTGGAAATGATAAACCGTGTTTTGTATTCAGGTGGGGCAAAGTAAGGGAATATAGAAAGCCTGGTTTGTTCCCCCGTATTTTATCCTTTCGGGTGTATAACTTGGCAAATATAGGAAACTGTTTTTTGTTTTTGGTTTTGAAGAAATTAATTATGTTTTCACCTCCCGGGTAATTCCGATTGAAGCGTTGATACTTTTGGCAACCGATTCCCCATTGGTTTTCAGAACGGTTTGATGGAAAATATCCCCGGTTGCTTTGTTTTGTTTGAAAAATATTCCGAGATGACATCATCCATTCTTCGCCATCATGAACGGCTCCCCCAACGCTCCTGTAACTTTTCCCAACGGTTTATCCTGCAACCCCGATGTTCCCTCTGTTTTTACCGCCTCATTCCCTATGGTATAACAATCTTTCCAAGTCCAATGCTTTCTATACCGAAATACGGTGTCGCCGGTTGTGTTTTTTTGTTTTTTTTTCCAAAACCCCCGATTTTCTTTTTTTAGGCAAGGCCTGACTAATAAACAACTAAGGATAAATCCTTTCCACACAGGTACACACTTTGACCGACTACACCCCAACACACATCATCAACAGAAATTCCATTCTTTGGTTTCCGGATACGGAAGTTGGCACCTCCGTTTTTGGAACCCTAATTTTACTAGCTACCGGAAAAAGGCAGCTTTTTATCGATCCCGACTATAGAATATTTCAAACAACTTTTGGCCCCCGTGCCGGGTGTAACGGTTGTAAATGGTTCTTGCTGGACCTAAAAAGAACATCATAACAAGTGTTTAATCTTTATAAAAGTACTAGTTGGGGGGATCTATTAAATATAATAATTGGAATAAACACAATTAAAATAAAAAAAATATCCAAAACAAAAATAAAGATAACATTACGAGGATTGGGGGTTATAACATACTTCCATTGAGTACTAATCCCCCCCCCCCCCCCTGGCCCCTTTCCCCCCGTCCAATAAAAGGACCCAATCTGCAATTGTAGGATACCATCTTAAAGCGTGGGGGTCCCCCTTCCAGGTATTCCCCCCCCCCCCCCTCCTTAGAATATCCCCAATTGGCCCCGAAGAACCTTAACCGCAGTTTGGGAAAACATCGAAAACCCCAATGAAATTCACTCAGACCTAATGGAATTATAATAAGGTAACTGTTTTTTTTACCTTCCAAAGTGTTTTCCTTTTTGCAAAAAAAAAAATATTTTTTAATGGCCTTTTCTTTTTTTAGAAATAGAAAAGAGACGCAATCAATTTCCAGAGATCTTAAATAAATCTATACTGTTTTTTTTTTTTTTTTATCAATTATTTAACACCTGTACATGATCTTAACTATTGAACCAATATAAACCCGTAAAACAATATATGAAATATATTATATATAATTATATATTATATATAATAAAACTTTGTTTTAAACCAACAGTAGAAAATCCCCAGCTTTCGCTGCCCAAAGATTCCTCCCGTGCAAATGCACGACCGCGGATGGGGCCAGCCCTTTCCAGACATAGCTCCCTTTCAATCGCTATCCTAAAAATGTTCCCGTGGGGAAAATCACTTTCCGTTTTCGGTTCCAGAAATGCCTGGGAGAGACCCCAGTTTGTTTTGTTTTTTTTTTTTTTTTTTCCATCCGGAGGATCCCTCCCTGTGAGAACGAAACGGAGTTTAGCCAGAGATAAATTCTGGAAATTTGAGCCCTCAAGGAGTTTAAAGAGTTTAGATACATTTGGTTTTTTTTCATAAACAACTAATCAAGCGATTAAAAAAAAGATACCACACCAACTACCCCCCAAACTGCATTCCGGATACGATCCCCACCGCCCCAAAATGTTCCCTTTCCCCGAACCCCGAAAATCTTTGACAAGGCCGTCCTCCCCGGCCCCCTGCAACAACCCGTCTTTTGGATCCGCAATTCCGTCCCCCAAAATCCGCAAATGGGTAAAGTAACCCCGTAACCTGGCCTAAAGATATTCCTTAACACAATGGGGAAAAAAGAAACTTTTTCCATTTGGCCGAACCCCTAATAAAGGGGCAATGGGGGGAAAATGGGGCGTTTCATGTTTTTTTTTCCCCTCTTTTAGGCGGTGTTCCCCCCCCCAGTTTTTTTTTTTTTCCCAGGGCTTCCAACCTAATTCCCTCCTGGCAGAAGGAAATTAAAACCACTCACCAAGTGGGGGGGGATCATCCTTTTACCCTGATATAAGTCAAAAATCCGTCCCGGCCCCGCCAATTTCTGCTGTTTTGTTCAGCCCCATTTCCATGGGCCCAGTCGAATTACGGTTTTTTTTTTCCCCTAATCGCTTTTTTCCTTTCGTATCCCTTTAGAACAATCCGTATAAGCTTGTTGGACCCGAAACGGCAAATGGTTTTTTTGTTTTTTTTTTTTTCCTGTAATACCTCCCTATTGGTATCGTGGGAGAGTTTAGCTTCCCATGTTCCGCTGAACGTGGGTTTAACCGATATTCCCTTTTTCCGCTGCAGAACTTGGTTTAGGACTGTGAATATGGTCCCCCCCATCCGTACCCCCCTTCGGTTTTTTTACATTAAATCCCCCCTGGGCCACTGGCTTTATGAAAACCTTTTTCTTAATAGACGAATTTTGAGGATTTCTTCTCCCGAAAAGTTTGTACATAAAAATGTTTTTTACCACTACAACTTTTAAAAAGGTTTACAGGAAACCGAGGAAGGAGGATGCGAGGAGTTCCGAGTCGGTCCGAGTTCCGAGTCGAGTTACCTACTTTTCCCACTTTATACTTCAGTCCCGGTGGGGGTTTTTTGTTTTAATATATGCTTAGTCCGTGGGGTTTTTTTTTTTTTCCTAAATACGTAAAAATGTTTCCCGTCCGGTCCCCCCCCCCCCCCCCCCCCCCCCCACCTTGAAGCGGTTTTCAACACAAAGAACGTTATTTTCCGGATACTTATTATTAGAAATTTAACAAAGGACTCCTTCCGTTGTCACTCCGGATCTTAAAATACGTTTAAGTGGGAATGAAACCGTTTTTTTGAAAACAGATGAGAAAAGCCGTTCCCGAGAAGAATAACTTTTATATTTTTACTTAAAAACTCGAACTTTGTAATAATTAAGTAAATAATAATCAACCCCATATTAAAAGAATACCCGAAAAATCCGGTTTTTTTAGAAATTCATTCTCAAGCCCGAACTAAATCGTAAGTTTAAAAAAAAAACATAAAAAGTGAATCTTTCCTTTAAACCTTGAAACGGAAACACAACCTTCTAATATAGAGTCTGATTCCTTCCTTCCCAAGAATCCCTTCCGGCAAAAAACTAAAACGAAAATTATTAATATCCCTTCTCGGAATAACTTACAGTTTTCAACAAAAAACTTTTAATAATTGACTACGCCACCCCCCACTTTTTAAAAAAATAAAATTTATCCGTAGTGGAACTATTTGTTGGTTCCCAACATTGGTTTTTTATTTTTTTCTCTGAAATACTAATTTTCGAATTAATGCAAGGTTTTTTACGTAATGTCCCCTCCATTAAAATATGTTCCCCCACTTTTTAAATATGTCCCCCCTTTTTTTTAAAGAACATGTCCCCCCCAGTTTTTTTTTTAAGATGTTTGGTCCCCCACTTTTTAAATTATGTTTTTACCCCCCACCTTTTAAAGAAAATTGGTTCCCCCCCCCCCCCACCTTTTTTTTTAAATATGTTCCAGTTTTTTTTTTTTTAGATGTTGGTCCCCCCCACTTTTTTAAAATATGTTCCCCACTTTTATTTTAAGAAACCCATGTCCCAAAATTTTTTTTTTTTTTTAAGATTTTTGTTCCCACTGTTTAAAAACATTCCCATTTTTTTAAGATGTGTCCCCCCCCCCCACTTTTTTTAACAATAAATTCCCACTTTTTAAGACATGTCCCAGTTTTTAAAGAATGTTGTTCCCTCTTTTAAAAAATATGGTCCAGTTTTTTTTTTTTTTTAAAAGATGTTGGTTCCCCCCCACTTTTTTTAAAATATGTTTCCCCATTTTTTTAAGGGTGGTGTCCCCCCCCCCTTCCCTTTTAAAATATGTTCCCCCACCCTTTTTTTAAGACAAATGTCCAGTTTTTTTTAGATGTGTCCTCCTTTTTAAAATAAAATGGGTCCCCACTTTTTTAAAACATGTCCCCTGTTTTTAGATATGTCCCCCCACTTTTTTAAATAATGTCCCAACCTTTTTGTAAGACAAATGGTGTCCATTTTTTTTTTTAAGACATGTACCCCCCCCCCCATTATTTTTAAACCATGTCCCCCCAATTTTTTTTTTTTTCAGACATAATTCCAAAACTTCCAAGTAAAGTTTTTTTTTTTTAAACGGCTAAATTTTCCCGTGATTATAATAAACCACGATTTTTTATAACAGACGAATCATAAGAAACATGAATATTTGTTTTTTGCTGTAGATTCCAAGGATCGTGGGGAAATCAATTTTAATCCGTTTTTTTTGTTTTCGATGGGGGCCCAAAAACAGAACCATAAATTTTTGGAATATAACTATAAATGGTGAATTTTTTTATACAGGCGCATACACACACCCAACACCACAAAACCGTAATAATTAAAACGTGGTGGTATTGTGGCAGCTTAACATCATATAATCGAACATCAGTCCCCCACCCCCCCCCTATTTACTACAACATTCGATAAAGCCAAAATGTCCCACCCCCTTGATCCCAGGGAACCCAAATGGAAACCAATTGGCAACTGAAATTAATTGTTTCGTGAGCTTACCCCGTATGGTTTGGTGGGAAGAGAACACAATTCGAGCAAATTACATATGGGGATTGGTTGATCATATTTTTCACCCGATCCCAAGAATAATGGGCCAAAAGCTTGGGTTTTTCTTATGGAAACTAAGATAAAGAAGAACCCTGATTGTTTGGCCCTTTTTTTCAGAAATGTGGTTTTTTAAACATCGATATCGATGACCCCGATTGGGAAAAAACTGATGACATCCGTGGAAAAGTTTTCACCAGACAAAGAAAGGGCCCCCCCCAATTTTTTGGTTGTATTCGCACGGATTTTTACCCTTTCGCCTCCGAGAAATCGAGAAACTAGTTTTTTGTTTGCGGTTCTGAAAAATTTTTAAATAAACGAAACGAAAAGGGCCACTAGAAAAACCTGTTTATAGACCCACTGGCCCCCGTTAGGACCGAAAAGTTTAAATAGAAGCAAGGGATCCTTTGCAGCCCAGCTGGGCACTTTTTTGTTTTTTATTTCAGAGCACTTTAGTGCCTTTTTGTTTTTCTGTTGCAAAAGGTGCCCCTATCCGTTTTTTTTTTAAAAACCGTGTAAAACAACGGCACGGTTTTGCTGTGGCTTTCGAACACCCTTCTACGTCCCCCCCCCCCTCAATATATAACAGAAAAAAAAAATTTTTTAAAAATAGCCGGCCTAACCCCCCTGGTTATTTTTTGGTTTTGGCAAATTGGGAAAAAGGTAAAACCGGTAAATATACCTAAATTTTCGTATAATACGAATGTATAAAGTTTAAGAATCCATCGGTTCCCATCAGAAAAACAGAATACGAAAAACAGCCTGTGGTAACAAACTAAGGAAAAGAAGCCCGTGGAACCCTAGTGGCGAAAAGAAAGACTGTGGAGATTCCAACGCCGAAAGTCCCCCGGAAAAAATATGACAGTTTTTCCCCCCTACCTCGAGATCAAAAGTGCTGGTTTTAACATATTTTTTATCGGAGAATGGGTTTTAATCGAACCCGTAATTCGGGAAACCAGAGCAAAACGAAAATTTTCGTAACGCCAATAAGTCCCCGCAAAAAACACCTATGACGATTGGCCCCCTCTGGGAGATATAAATCCCTCCCCCCAAAAAAAAAACTTGATAGCTGCTGGATTCCTTTTTTATTCGGGAAAAACCTCTTTTAGCCCAAAAATAGACCGTCCCGTGAAGGCTTAGTAAAATTAAATAAACATTTTTTTTTTTTTGGAATCGAAGCATCGCTATTTGAAAAACCAATCTTCCCGTTTTCAGGGTAAACGGCGACCCACGTAAAATTTTTTTTCCAACTGTGGGGTTTGGTTTTTTGGTATCCCCCCAATTTGGGAAAAGGGTGATGACCCATGGAACACAACACGCTATGTTGGAATCCCTAAAGTGGTCCATTATGGTTTTTTCGAACCCCTTAAAATGGGGACAAACATTTTTCGTTTACGGTAAGAATTTAGGTGGCTCCCAGATTATTATTAATTTTCCCTTTTTTAGCTTTGGCAATAAATGCCCGGTTTTTAATAATATAATATTTTACAAAAAAATGTAAATTTTTTTTCAATATGTTTTTAAACCCATTTTGATTTATAGAGTTGGTTTTTTAATTTTTTAACCAATTTTTTTGTTTTTACTTTCCAAGGCAAAAGACGGTCAAGAATGTTTTTTTTTTTTTAAGAAAACCTACTCCGGGGAAAAGAACTTATTCTGTAGGGACCGAAGATTGGGAAAAATTGCCCCTTTTTATGGTCCCCCTTGATATCCCCCAAAGATTTTGCTGAATATCACCCCCTTTTTCCAGTTGCCCCTCCCGTCCCAGAGATTGTTGGTTTTTTCGAGAAAACCAAAATTTTCTATTTTTCCATAAAATCCCCATTTTAATTACCAAAACATGAAGGTCTTTTAAAATTAATGTGAGAGAGAAAAAAAGCAAGCAAAACGGGTAAAATAATGGATTATAACCTTTAGCAAAAAAGATCACCCCATAATGAGCACGGAAATATATTTCAAAATTACCAGGGGTTTAATATTCCTGTGTGTATTTTTTTTTGATTGGGCCCCCTTAAAGAAAATATTTTCCTCATAGAATCAAGAAATGTAGATCGGAAAGGGCCCCCCCCCCCCTCTTTTTTGGGTTTTTTTATTTCAAACCGGATCAGTTCATTATTTTTCTGTTTTTTTTCAAAGACAACCTTAAATAAAAACCCCCTGCCAAAAACCCCAATTTGGTATCAATATCGATTTTTTACCCGTTTTCACTATTTCCCGCAACCCATTCCTCATAATACCCTTTTTTTTTTAAATTTTCCAAGCAGGAAAAATATCCGTAATAGCATTAAAGGGGCCAACCTTAAATAAGGGGTTTTACCCTTTTTTCATGTCCAAGAAATTTTAATTTTTTTCCGGGAAAGGGGGGGAAATAGAAAATTCCTCCCCCCTTTTTGATATATGGAAACCCCAATTTTTGATTTCGGCCTTTTTCCTATAATAACCCAATTTGACAAACAATAGGAAGTAGTGGCAAGCAGAAAATTAATAAGAAAGTTATAATAATAATAAATAAAAAATAATAATAAATAATAAAAATTTAAAATAAATAATAGTAGTAGGTAGTAAAGTAAGTAGTAAAGAGTATTAATAAAAAATAATAATAAATAATAATTAATAAATAATAATAATAATAATAAATAATAAAAATAAATAACGATGAATGAACCCGATGAATTAAAGGGTTTGAATAAATTTAAAAATTTTTCCTATAAATGTATTCCAGTGGTGAATTTAGGGAACCCCCACCCAAACCCCCCAGGAAGATGAAAAGAAAAGAATTCCTGAAAAAAAAAGGTAAGACCCCTATGTTTTTGTAGAAAAATTTGTGTATCTCTGAAAAAGAAAGTGAATGGTACATTATTTTTCCCCTTTTTTATATTTGTTTTTTAATTTCCTGCAACATATAACTTTCCTTTTTTTACAGAAGGCCCCTTTCCTGTAGTGTTAAATTGGCGATCGATACTTTTATCCCAAGAATTTTGTTTTGAAATTTCCTTTGGCGTAAAAACGGTTTTTTACTCCTTCCCTGTCGTCATAATGCCCCCCCGGTTGTTTGGGGTTTGGGTAAATTTGGAAATATTTGGACTCAAAAAAAAATTTGTCCCCCCTATTTGTAAAGGAAAGAAATTAAATATACTCCCCTTTGAAACCCCAAATTTTTTATAAAAATAAGAAAGATTTTCGCATATCACTATATGGTAATATAAAGGGAATTTTAAAAAGGGGTTTAAATACATATACACGAGAAATAAGAGTTTTTTAATTATTTTAGTGTGTAATTTTAGAGAGGAAAAATAATATGGGTTTTTAAACTGAAAATACTAACTACTGTCATTTTTTTATCGTTAATATTCCTTTGTAAAACATGTAGTTTTTCCCTTGTAATCCTGGTTAGGGTATGATTTTATTTTTTTCCGAATTTATAAAATAATTTCTAGGTTGTATAAACGTAATAATATTAAATTTCTTTTTTCAACCTTCCTAATAAAAACGGTTTTCCCCCCCCCATATGACCCTTTTTTTTTTTTTCGATAACTGTCCCCCCCCATGTCCGGCAAAAATTTTTCCATTACACCATCGAACGATCCAGCAATATCATGTCCAAATTTTTTTAGTGGGTATGAACAAGCGAAAAAATAATCGCAAAAATGACCATTTGGGGCACGAGTTCCTTTTCCCCTCGTATGTTTTATTATCCAAAAAATACTTGCAAAGGCCCTGGTTTTTTTTTATGAAAAGGGCGGTTCCAAAATCCTCCTTAAACAATACATAGTTTTTTGGTTTACTTTTCCCCATCTATAAAATCGACATAGAACACCATCAAATGCCCATGGACCGATATTGTGAAAAATCCAAAAGGGATAAAAAAATCCCCTTTTTGTCCCCCTCCTCGAAAACGAAATCCTACCTCCTCTTTCCAAGATCCAAAGAAATCTTTTGAAAATCCTTTTTTTTTTTTCAAATCCAGCGACTGGAATTTACCGGGCCGATTTAAGATTACGAAAATAAAGAGATTAAAAAACTTTTCATAAAATTTGGCCCAAACAAAGTGGGGTAAAAGGCAAAAAACTTAGCCGCTTGCCTGGGATTTTTTTTTTTTTCCTATACAAAGGGGACCACAACCTTGCGCAATCTGTTTTTTTTAGCTGTCCACAAAATTACATGAATTTTTTTTTTTCTTACGAAAAACCCCCTATCGTTTTATAAGAGATAGGGCCCATTTAAAGAAAAAATTTTCCCTAACTTTTAAGTTTTTGAAACAGGGTAAAGTCCAGAAAGGCAATAATACCCATACGCCAAATGAGTAAAATTCTCAATAGTATTGTAAATCAGAAGAGATTTTTTTTGCGTATTTCAGCAACACCCGACAGCGACACAACAGCGACAGTCGACCCCGGGGAAAGATTTGGATAAGACTCGATACGAAATACGCGGGGTCCCCAGTTTTTTTGCCACGATTTTTAAATAAAAACGACCCCAATCGCGGGCCTGGGAGAGCTTTTTTAAAATTGGGCCTCAAACCCGTCCCCCCCCCATCGTCAAAAAAATGAGGCCCCCTTTAGTAGAGGCCCGGATTTTCCTTATTTAACCCCTTGGTAAATTTTTCACCCCATTCCGCCCCTAGATCCGAAAATGAATCAAATTACAAACAATTCCCCCCCCTTTATTTGTTTTCCAATGAGTCCCCCTTAAGATTAGTAACTTTATTGGTACAATAACGATTTCTCTTTTTATATAACATGAACCCTTTTTCTGGGTTTTTCCGCTTTCCCAGGGAAATTTAGCGATCACGTTCAATGCTTTTCACGCCGGTTGGTTGCCCCCCTTTCCCAAATGGAGGAAAAAAGGGACAAAATCCCTTTTGAATTTTAAACACCCAAAGTGGGGGAAAAAATCCCGAATGTATTAAGGGTCCAATTAAAAAAAGGGAAAAAAAATTTCATCGACAAGGTTTTTAAATAAAACATTTAATTATTCCAGTTTACCTAGTTTTTAAAAATATAAATATTTAGTTTTCCCTAATAAATATATATATATTATTAATATATATATTCAAGCCCCGTCCCCACTTATTGACTTATTTAAATTTTTTTTTAAGTAGCATATCAGATAATCTTTATTCATTGTGGGGGAAAATTTTTTTTTTTTTTATCCTATCTTTTTTTCTAGGTCAGATTAGAAGTACCCCTTCGTATAACCAAATGTGGGAGGACACAGTTTTTTTTCCACCCACCACCCCCCCAAAAATTACATCCGGAAACATGATTGGAAAAAATTCCTCCCCTGGGGTTTTTTTGGACTATACCAAAAACGCTTTTTGATATTGGTGCGGGGGTTTTTTTTTTTTTCCCCCCCGTCGTTGCCGTTTCGAAATGCGCTCTGCCGAGCAAATTTTCCCCCCCAAACAGACCCCAAAAAACCTTTTTTTTTTTTTTCAAGAAGGGTCCCCGAACTGTACTTCAAGCTGTAACGGAAAAAACCCGAACCCGTAACGAGAAAAAAAATAACAAATAAACTATTGACAACCCAAGAAGCGTAATTGCAAATTTTATCGAACGGTGTAACGCTGTGGGAAATGCCGATTTTTAAACAAATGGTTTTTTTGGGAAAAGCTACAAATCGTTTTTTTTTCCTACCTACCGGTTTTTATCGAGAATTTCGGTTTTACCTTGTAATAAGCCATTCCCCCAGCCTTTACGATAGCGGGAGACCCCATAATCCCCCGATGTATCGTCATGAAATTTTTTCCTTTAATTTTCCCGTATCCCATCCCCACAATAATACCGGCTTATCATATCGAAGCGAGTAAATCCCGCATGAAACAAAACTGGGACCAACTTAACTCTTAACGAAATTACCCCCCTCGAATAAGTTCCTATTCTAGTTTAAAAGAACAGAGCCCCCATCCCAAAACTGGGGGCGATTAGGGGGATTATTGGTTCGACGAAAAACAAACAACAAAAAAGAAAAAAAATACGTCAGCCTCCTATTTTTGGGATGGGGGGAAGACCATAACCAAAATTGAACTAGATTTTTCAGTAGGAAAAAAGGCAGCCAGAAAGGCAGCAGCAGCAGTAGAATAAAGAAGAAAAAGAACTAGAAGTAGAAAGAAAAAAAAGAAAGGAAATAAAAAAAGTAAAAAGAAAAAGAAAAAGAAAAGATATTTGGGCCCCCCCCTAAGCGAACTCGAAAATCAGAGGTGGCAATTAGGGGATTAAAATCCGCAACCAGTTAAAACCCAACGATTTTAACCCAAATACCAACTTGTAAAAATACGAAACGGACGTGGGAATCTAAAATATTTTCCCCTACAAAGCTTATATATAATATCAAATGCGAATAGCAAGAAAAGAGTTGTAACCCTATCCCAAAATTTTTAACAGTAATTATAAAGGGAAACCTGAAATTATACAACACAGACAGTTTTTCAAATAATCGGACCCAAAGAAGCCCGAAATCCGAAAAACTTTTTCACGATCACTGCAATGAAAGAAGGGTAGTATGGTTATAGATAGACTTTTATTTGTTTTTTTTTTGTCAGATTTATAATATAATGAAGTTAATTTCGTATTCTTTTTTTTCCCCATCTACACTATTTTTTTCTTTTTTCCGTAATTTTGTCCTGTAAATTTTATATATTTCCTATACACATATACAAAAATATATATATAATTATAAAGGGAAAAAATTTAATATTAACATTTTCCCCCTTTTTTTTTTTGTTTTTTTTTCAAGGTGAAACCAAAAGAAACATCAATAAAAGAACGAGAGGCATCTCTTTTAAGATCTGGCCATGGATGCCCGAAAAAATTTGGTGGGTTTATTCTTCCCTGTAAAATTTTTGGGTTGTGTTTTTTTTTTGATTGTTTTTTTTAACCCCCCGTCCCAAAAAAATGCCCATTTGTTTCGGGGGATCGATTAACCATGTTTTATTAAAAACCCCATCCTTTTCTTTTGGGTGCGTTATATTAAAAATTAATAAAAATTTTTATTACATTATTTAATAAACGGTTTTTTTTAATTAAAATCCCTTTTTTTTTTATCCCTATAGAATATGGTGAGGGAACCATATAAAAAAAAGGAATACTATCAAATTATTTGGGGTTATTAATGAAACAAATTTTTTTTTTTTTTCCCGATTTTTTTATTTCGTTTAAAAATTTTTATATACGCAATATTAGAAAATGTCTATCTCAAGTCATTTAGCCATGAAAAAAACAGAGAATGCAAAGTTTTTTTTTTTCCATAAAAAACCCCATATTACTATTAATAATTTAAACACACGCAAACATAACAATCAATATTAAAGAGGGACAAAGTAAGAAAACATCGTATAATCCCCTTTAAATATGTTTTATTAAAAAATACCATATATTGTTTATAATTTTACCCCGGCGGTCAAACACTGGCTTACACTAAAAAACACGACAAATTAAGAAGAAATTTAATAAAGAAATTACCATCCTAGGTACATAAATATACCATGCCACCAATAATACGGGCCTAACACTATTTAATACGAATTTATTTTTTACCCTGTTTTTTTAATTTTTTTTTAGGGAACGATTTCCCCTTCCGATTCAAGAGTCTCCTCGGTAAAAATGGTTTTTTTCGAGCAAATTTTTTAACCTTTTCCTCTAGGAATATTTCCCTTTTTTTTTTTTGGGCCCCCACCCCCCCCCCTATTAACCGATTTTTCCCGAATTTAGGGCCATTTTTGGGTCCATTCAGTTTCGTGGTAATATAATCTCGAGTTTTGGTATGCCGTCCAGATTTAATAAAAGTTGGGTAAAAAGTTTTTATTCCTTAGAAGAATCCTTTAACGACTACCGAACCGTTTCCCCCCTTTTATCCCCGGAACATAAACGAGACAATGGCCCGGGTTTGTCGATGGTTGTGGGGGCAGATTGGGGGTAGTTTAAGACCCTGAGACCCCGGGAATCCCGTTTTTTTTGATGCGCCCGCCGTTTAGAATTTTTTTTACTATACCGTTTTAGATGTTTTACCTAAAAATTCCCCCCGCCTTGCTTGTTCCCCCCTTCCCAGTTTTAAGAATATTCAAAAACCCCCTCTTGTAAAAATCCAAAACCCGGGGTTTGGCCCTTTTTGTTTTTTCTGGCGAGTTAAAATACGAAGCCACCCGGGGGGTGACGCGGTCCCCCCCCCCCGCCGTTTGGCCCCCCCGAGTTTTTTAAAAGCGAAGCCCCACGGGAAAGGGTGGACCCCGGGTTTCCCCCCCCCCCGCGTTTTTTTTTGGGTTCTTGCCCCTTTTTTTTTTTTAGATTCCGTTTTTTTTCTAGGACAAACGGGTGGGCTGGTTTTTTTTTGATCCCCGGTCCCCCCCCCTTCAATTTCCCTTTCAAAATTTTTTTTTTAAAAGGTTTTTTTTTTAAAAAATTTCCATATTTTATTTATAAATAAAAAATTATTATTTGGGAATATTTATTACCCCCTTGGAATATTTAATTTTTTTATTTTTTTGGAAATTTCCCTTCCGGGTTTTTTTACCCATTTTATTTTTTGGGTTAAAAATTTTTAAAGGTTTTAAATTCTTTTTTTAATTTAAACCTTAAATTCTTTAGGCCTTTTTTAAATTTTTTAGAAAAAGGGTTTAAATTTTTTTTAATCTTCAAATTTTGGTTTTAATTTTTTTGGATCCTTTTTGTAAATTTTCCCCCTTTTAAAAATTTTTCTTGAATTTGCCCCCTTGAAATTGTTTGGGGTTTTTTAAATTTTACCCAAAAATTTTTTTGGGCCCCTTTCTTTTTCCTTTTAGGGTTTTTTTTTAAAATTTTTAAATTTTCCCCCCCTTTTAAACTTTAACCACCAGAATTTTTTTTGTTTTTTGGTGTTTTATTTAAAAAGGTTTTACCCCCTTTTTTCCCCCCGGGTTTTAAAAAGGGAAGTTTAAGGGAACCCCCTCCGGTTTTTTTTTCTTCTTTTTTTTAAAAACCTTTTCTTTTTGTTTTAAAAAGGGGGCCGGGGTTTTTTCCCCCTTTGGGAAATTTTCCTTCTTTCCTTCTTCGTTTTTTTTTTCCCCCTTTTAAAGGGGGTTGGGGTTTTTTTCCCCCCTTTTTTTTTTTTCTTTTTTTTTTTTTGATTTTCTTTGGGGGAACTCTTTAATTTTCGTTTTTTTTATGGTTTTTATTAAAATTTCCCCCCCCTCTTCCCGAAATTTTTTTTTTTTTTTCCGGTCCCCTTTTTTTTTTGGGGGGTATTTGCCCCTTTTGGGGGAAACTCTTTTTTTCATACCTTTTTCCCTAAGGCCCCCCATTGGGGTTTTTTTTTTAAGATTAAAATTTTTGGAAACCAAACCATTTTTTAAACCCCCGGGGTTTGTTTTCCCCAAATTTTTAACAAATTTTCATAAAAAAACATTTCCGGGGCCTAAAATTCCTTTCCAAAAAACCCAAAATAACCTGTAATACAAGATCAACCTTCTGAAAGGGGAAAATATAAAAGTAAAAGAAGAACAATTTATTTTAAAAAAAATTTTAAAATCAAATCAATTCTCTTAAATAAACCCAAATTTAAAAAGATTCCTCCATCGGGGAAGGAAAAATAATCAAAAAATTCAATTTATTGGGAATTTTAAAAAAATTTTTCCCAAAAGAAGTTTTTAAGTTAATAAAGAAATTACCCTACTTTCCAAAACCTTTTTCCCCTCCTTTTTGTTCCTAATTTTTTATAACCCCTTCCCCCCCTTTGGGGGTTTTTAAAACCGAAAATGCTTGAAACATTAAAACCGGTTTTTTAAAAAATTTTTTTCCGTTTTTTAAAAAGTTTTATTTAAAAAAACCCCCGTGGAAAATTTAAAAACCACCAAAACAATTCCCCAAAAACCCGGGGGTAAGGAAAAAACCTCAAACCCGAATAGCCCAAAAAAAAGGGGGGTATACAAGGGGCACTCCCAACTTTTTTTTTTTTTGGAAAAAAAGGTTTAATTAAAAGCTAAAAAATTTTTAAGGGTTTATTCGTTTATTAATAAGTTAAAAAAATTTGTAATGTTTTTTAAAATTTTAAAAAAATTGGTTTTTTAATCTAAATAAAATTTATTAAAAAATTTTAAATTAAAATTTTAAAAAATTTTTAAAAAAAATTTTCCCTTTTTTCAGAAAACCCCCCCCGGGAAAAAAACCAAAACCCCGGACCCCAATTTTTTTATTCCCCCCCCAAAAATGGATACGCCCCCAAAAACAAAAGAAAAAAAAAAAAAAAAGGGGGGGGCCCCCAAAAGAAAAACCCCCAAAAAAAAGAATTCCCCAAAAGTAACCCGAATTTTAAAGGGCCCCCAAAAAAAAAAATTTTTTTTTTTTTAAAAAAAATTTCCCTTTTTTTCCCCCCCTTTTGGGTCCCTTTAAAATTTCCCAATTTTTTTCCCCTACGAAAAATTTAACCCAAAAGGGGGGTTTTTAAAAAAAAAATTTTTGTACCCTTGCCGGGGAAAATAACCCCCCCGCCTGAAGTGGAACGATATTTTTCTACTTATCCAATGACTCGCACTTGATGTTATGTTTTACACTGGCGGGGATTTGTAGAACATACGCATTCGTGTACATGTACATATAGCTACCCCCAACATTTATCAGTTGCTGACCACGGTGGGTAGGACTAAGCTCATCCGAATCAGCACCTACAACACAGGACTGTTACCACGAGGACTGCTACCACGGGACTGTTATTTGGAGGAGATATAACAGGTAATGTATCGATGATCATAAAATATTGTGGTGATTTTATATAACGTGTTATATATCTCGATAACTGTAAGCTTACGCATATGTGTGTTTTTTTATAAAATCTTGATAACTAAACTTATGTATGTGGTCTATATAAATCTCGGTAACCGCAAACTTGTGCATATGTATATACGAAAAGATGCAAGCGGCATCTATGAACTCTAAAAATATTAATGTTGGCCTTATACAACGTTGATACATTTGCAGACACATCGCCACGAGGAAAATACACCGAACGCCATTAGCGACCCAGGATTCCAGTCAACTCGATAATAATGGATACGCACAAATCACAAGACGAAGAATTAAAGACCCAAGACGACACGAGACAGAAGATGAGTCCAAAAGATAACCTCGACATCATCTTCAAGTGCTTAACTGCCCGAGATGGTTATGGTATTACAAAGACGACGATTGAAAGACTTTATACTTGTCCAAAAGATTGAGGTCCTTAACATGCTGTCCGTTTTTCCCTACAGTATCAAGTTACAAAGACAAGTGTGTTGAACACATTTATAGATGCGCGTATAAGACGGAACTTCCGTTCTTCCTTACATCACGATAAATTGCAATTTAAAAACCAAAAGAAGCGGTAAAATAGGCAAAACGACATACTCCAGCAGAAGATTGAAAAAAGCTATAAGAGCTTACAATGAGGCTTAAGACAAGCGAGGGGATATACTGCAGGGGAAAAAAGATGTGTATTTCGAACAGCATTTTCCGGAAAGCGGTCGAAAAATAACCAGGCGATTGATGAAAGGAGCACAGGGTACACTCAAGTGTAAAAATGCTCCGAAGAAACGTCGTGTCAATAGTACAGAATAAGGGAATTGATAGAAGTCCTCGACTAATAATATATTAGAGTGATTCTGCAGTATCACGATATTCTCTATATTATTGTTATTTAGAGGTGTGTATCGTTATAGTCCCCACCTTTATCTCCCGGAATGTAATTTTTCTATACTTTCTCATATACTCAATACTATATATATATATATATTATATATAATAATATATATATATATATAATATATATATATTATATATATATATATATATTAAAATATATATATAACCATGAATCTGTGTCGATGTTGATGTGTATAGGAATTTATTACGCTTGATCATGTAATGGATACATACCTATAATGTGGAGAGGGAATGTAAAATCCCTCGAAGTTTATGGATAATACATATTCTCGCCACATCACATCTTTCATTTACCGAGTGTAGTGGGGCATCAGGTAGAAATAGAATAATTTTCTAGTTTACCCCTTATAACCCTATACACCTTTAATCTCTATGCGTATGCTATTATTGTCAACCTCAAATGTATTAGCCTTTATACGTGTAGGATAATATTAATAATAATAGAAATTTAAATTTTTATATAAAGTTGTATATATATATCCATCTTACAATATGCTGCTAAGATAGGAGACTATATAAAAATTAATAGTTTGTCCTAAAAAGGGTGTGTTTTCTTTGTTGCTCCATAGAATTTTCCCTCTAATCGTATGGGGTATACTTATATTTCACTGTGAAATAATATATATCTTTACCATATTTAAATTAATCGTAAATTTCCCACTGTTTTTTCCCTCATCTATTAACCGGATGCTCGTCGGAAGACGCAATTCAGGAATGATGGCGGTTCACATTAGTAATTTTCGAGCCAGAACGAGAATTGTTATGTAAGGGAGCACTAAGTCATGAAGTAAGAATAAACCCAAAAATTCGTCTGTGACCACCCTTTGTATACCTACTACTTGGTCTTTACTCATATGTTAATTATGTATACCTCATTTAATTAGTTTTTAGTTTGGGTAAGATAATTAGTATTAAATAAAATTATTTTAGAAAGATGATATTTTATTTTCTTAGAAAGATGATACTTTATTTTACTATTTTTTTATATCAGGTGCTATATACGTTTACATTATTACCCCTAAGATAAAGAAAACAGTGTAAATATGCGAGTCTACCCTACAAAGTTCAGTTTCTTTTGTTTCCCCCACAAGGCATTCTTTTTAATTAGAGGGTAAAGCAGTTATATTTCTCTGTTGCTTATTATATAAGGTTATATAATGGATATTTTTTAATGAAGAAACCAATATGTATTCATTTTGTTTCTGGAGAAATTATTTAAGTTCCGGTAATGTATGTATGATTAAGACGAAACCAATATGCTTGTAATATATGTGATCTGATAGATGTTTAAAATGTTAAAAGAATTACAATGCTAAACCCTGATATTAGAGTCTAAAACCAGGAGAGAGAGAGAGAAAGGAAACAAGTGCCTGGTAGATGCTCGAAAGAGCTAGTGGCTGACACTTGGCACTTGGATACCATTCAGATGTCTCTGTTATTATTGAGGATTTAAAAACCCATTCAAGGAGTAAGTTTTTATAAAGTTAATAAATAAAAATACTATCTATGCTAAAATGAGTGTTTCATAAAAATAATATAAGGTATAAATATAAAACTACTCAGATCGTATATAATGGCATGAATCTTATGCAATTTGTTTGTTTTTCAAAAGTAGTTATGTTCCTAAAAGAAATTAGTTATATTGAACCTTTTATTGTTTTATCATTCCTAAAATAGAACCATTGTTTCTCCATTTTTTTAGGAATGGGTTTTGTTGTTTGTGTTTTTTGTGTTTTTGTTCTGTTTTGGTGGTGTTTGCTCACTGAGAATCCTTGGAGAGATCCACCAGATTGTAAAGCAGATGCCATCCTTAGGAATCCTCTGAACTGATACAGGATAGAAATAAAGGGAAAATTTGAGGAAAGTCTGTACACCCAAAAGGATTCAGGAAGGAAGACATAAAAGAAGGAATACACACATTAGTGGAGAAGTGGACCTCTGTGTCAATAAGGTTTTTTATTTTGTACAAGTTTAATGATTTATAATTCAATATATCAAAAAATGTAAGATTATCAATTGTTTGATATTACCCTTCTCTCGGTTTTACCTCTAAGACTGAAATTAGATCATCAGTAACCCCTCTTATGATTTATATTTTTTATAGTGTGGGTTCATCAAGAGTTGACTCAGGTAATGATACAGGAGAGCTCACACTTGAACTTTAAATTTAAATTGTGCCCCCTCTAGATAAAGCCCGAGTGGATTTCCCAGTAGAAGGGAAATAGTGGCTTTGACCATAGAGAGGAAAGAGGGCCCAATACATATGGTGGCAGCTAATGTGGGATATGATCAGAATAATTTCAGTCTAATGTACTGAGAGAAAAGATAGTAGCTAATTGTTTGAAATTGAATTTTTAAAGGGTTGTTTTTTTTGTAAAAATGAGTCTGAGAATCTCATAGAGATTGAAAAAGGTGTAGAGGAGAAGGAAGGTGAGAAAGATGCTGTGGCAGAAATGCATGCTTTAAAAGAATGAAGGTGATTGAATTAAACTTAAGTTTAATTTAAAGTGAATGAAAGAGATAAAGAAAGGAGTAAAAGAGACAAGAAACATAGAAAAAAAATTGAAGAGAAAATATCTCAAACTCAGAGGAAGAGCGTAGGAATACTTACAGATGTAAGAGTTAGACGACAACCCAAGAGATTTGAAGATTAGTTTGTATAATATAAATTTATTGTAATGGTAATAGGTTAATTAAGAACCAACGGAATGTTTAAAGGACAAGTTAGTAGGTATCGTTATATTGTTTTATTTGTGTGGTGCTAATATTGGTGCTATAATATTAAGCCGCAGATGTGAAATTAGTTTTACTACCAGATTGTGATATTTAGAATGAAGATTTTGACGAAACCTATGCCTTGGCCAGGGATAGGATGGGACTTTGAAAGAATCTAGCTTAGAGTTAGTAGAGTAAAATGTTAGGATTGGGTGAGATTGTTGTTCCTTATAAATGGGTGATGAGGACCCAGGATATAGTAGATCGAGGACATTCTTATGAATGTTAGTCTTTACTTTATATTGTTGACTTTTATACTATAGATTTAGATATATTCAACTTCTGCAGAACAATTGCTAGGAAAATTTTGGTTAAGGGGTTGTAAGAATAAGCGTCTACCTGAAGCTCCCCACTCATGTTGGTAATGGCTAAATGTGAACCCAGTTGAGCACTTGGCTAGAGTATGTAATAATTCATGATGCAACCGGTTGCCCAAAGGGTTTGAAACAAGAATAACTATTTCCTCTGATTCTCTATAGGGCCGGGGAAGGGTTTATGTGATTTCCTGCAACAGATAGGGGCCCGTCAATGTGTAAAGATTAGATCCTCTGGCTGTATTTTTGTAGAGTGACCCAGTATTGTTGATAGTTACGATAAAAAAAAAAATTTTATGGAACTTTGTATACAATCTAGTTGATATGTCTACCTTCCTCGAGAATGAGAATGTGTAACAATTCTGAATACAGCAGAACAGGAGCGGACAAGAACATTTGTATTTTGATATTGATATTGACTGATAATTAGAATTGTTGAATCTTGATAATGGTAGTATACTTGATGAAAATTTTCCTAATTTGTTCCTATACTTGGTTCGACGAATTTTTGGTCTCCCCTAACCCCAAAGGCGTGTAATGAGCACTAAGGGCATGAAGTAAGAATGACCCAAAAATTCGTCTGTGACCACCCTTTGTATACCTCACTTACTTGGTCTTTACTCATATGTTAATTATGTATACCTCATTTAATTGTTTTAGCTGTAAAGATAATTAGTACTAAATAATTTTTTAGAAAGATGATTTTTTTTTCTTAGAAAGATGATACTTTATTTTACTATTTTTATATTTAGGTGCTATATACGTTTACCTTATTAACTAAGATAAAGAAAACAGTGTAAATATGCGAAATCTAACCTACAAAGTTCAGTTTTTCTTTGTTTTTCCCCCACAAGGCATTCTCTTAATTAGAGGGTAAGCAGTATATTTCTCTGTTGCTTATTATATTAAGGTTATATAATGGATATTTTAATGAAGAAACCAATATGTATTCATTTTGTTTCTGGAGAAATTTATTTAATTCCGGTATTATGTATGTATGATTAAGACGAAACAATATTTCTTGTAATATATGTGATCTGAGTAGATGTTAAAATGTTAAGAATATACAATGCTAAACCCTGATATTAGAGTCATAACCAGAGAGAGAGAGAGAAACGAAACAAGTGCCTGGTAGATGCTCGAAAGAGCTAGTGGCTGACACGTGGCACTTGAATACCATTCAGATGTCTCTGTTATTATTGAGGATTTAAAACCCATTCAAGGAGTAAGTGTTATTGAAGTTTATAATAGAATAATACTATCTATGCTAAAATGAGTGTTTCATAAAAATAATATAATGTATAAATATAAAACTACTCAGATCGTATATAATGGCATGAATCTATGCAATTTGTTTGTTTGTCAAAAGTAGTTATGTTCCTACAAGAAATTAGTTATATTGAACCTTTTATTGTTTTATCATTCCTAAAATAGAATCATTGTTTCTCTTTTTTTTAGGAATGGGTTTTGTGTTTTGTGTTTTTGTGTTTTTGTTCTGTTTTGTGGTGTTTGCTCCTGAGAAGTCCTTGGAGAGATCCACCAGATTGTAAAGCAGATGCCATCCTTAGGAATCCTCTGAACTGATACAGGATAGAAATGAAGGAATTTGAGGAAAGTCTGTACAGCCAAAGGATTCAGGAAGGAAGACATAAAAGAAGGAATACACACATTAGTGGAGAAGTGGACCTCTGTGTCAATTAAGGTTTTTTAGTTGTACAAGTTTAATGATTTATAATTCAATATATCAAGAAATGTAAGATTATCAATTGTTTGATATTACCCTTCTCTCGGTTACCTCTAAGACTGAAATTAGATCATCAGTAACCCCTCTTATGATTTATATTTTTTATAGTGTGGGTTCATCAAGAGTTGACTCAGGTAATGATACAGGAGAGCTCACACTTGACGTTAATTAATTGTGCCCCCTCTAGATAAAGCCCGAGTGGATTTCCCAGTAGAAGGGAAATAGTGGCTTTGACCATAGAGAGGAAAGAGGGCCCAATACAGTTACTGCTGCGGGTGTTACTTTACGAGTGATGGGTGCTAGTGCGTTCTTTTCTCTTCTAAAAATCCCTTTTATTAACTTCTCTCAGACATATTGAGAGGTTTTCTGTTATGAACACCCGTAACGAATTTCGCATATATTATTAACACCCTTCTATCGCACCATTAGCGAGAATATACGTTATTCTGAAAGAAAATAAAATTCCCAGAGGTCCATAAACCAACATTTACAGATGTCCAGATCTTCCGTACAACTAACATTATGCACTAGGTCCATTTTTTACCAAGGTCCAAATTTCACCATCGCCTAATGTCCGATATTTCTCTATGTCTCAACTAACATAACATAACATAACCTAACCCTAACCTTACCTAATCTAACCTAACTTAAACCTAACCTAACCCTATTCAAACCTAAATGTAACGTAATGCAGCCTAAGATATCCTAACTAAACCTAACCTAAAATAAGCTGCGGAGGCAGCAATGATTTTTTTCAGGTGATAAAGGGGGTTAGTTGGTAAAAGAAGGAAATGGGTTAGCAATTAATTAAAGCCTTCTTTTTTTATAAGTGTTTTGATTTTTGAAGGTAGAAATACTTTACATGGGCCTTTAACTGTGTTCGCCACTACTGCAATTAGTGACATAATGAAAATTTATAGGTGAAAAATCTTAAGACTTACTGGTGTTTTCTTCATTTGGCATGATTTTATATTAAGTTATTCAGAAAATATTGAAGAGATCGAGTAGCAAGTTGTATTCAGTGCCGGCGTAAAAATATTTCTCTCTTTGCAAAAGGAGATTTAATTAAGAAAATATATGCATGTTTTACATTAAAAAGTGGGGGCCTGAATGTGCGTTTCCGATAAAGTAAATCACCATAGTCCGACGGTGAGATGACCGTCTCCGAAAAGTAACTTATCTAGCCCCCATCTCTTACCTCATATTTGTAGACATGTGAAAAAGACAATGGCGGGAAATCGAGAAGTAAAGTTTGGTTGACTTATGTCAGTTAGCAAGATTTTGTGTCCTTTTGCAATATCATTCCCGTTCTTGTAGGAGACGAGGAAGTATATTTGCTAGATAAATGAAACTACTGTAACCTACAATATTAGTTACCATTGCATATTTCCCTTTTTCTTCCTATATATTTGAAGGGGGTACTATAGACAATCCCTAATTTGCATTGTAGATTGTAAAAATCAAGAAATGAGGCAGGAACATTTTAGGAAAAACACTGCATCTTCAGGTTAATTAGAAAAACATAAACTGGGTCGATGCTTGGGGCAGGTGGTAACGTTAGTTGGTAGATAATTAGGTGTTCAGACATAAATATGAGGAGGAAACCCTACCCCCCTTTGACCTCAGGCAGATACCTTTGAAAACCCTATTAATGCTCTAAATAGAATAAAACCATAATCTTTTCAATCTATTAGATAATTAACCTTTTTAGTTTTATAAGCATGAAACGTGCAAACATATGAAATAGTGGTTATCACATTTACATTTGGAAATAAAATTTTGGCATATTATATTTCTATTATTTGTGTTATCGCCTCTTAGGATGTGTGTTTGTGTAAGCTTGAGAGTCATATTAATGGCAATTGAGTACAACAAGATTTTCATGATCATTTCAATGAACTGTATTTATATTATGAAGATGCATTTGGGGTGTAAGAACAACTAGTATAACATGTTAAAAGAGGGAGAGGAGATCGCAAGCTTATTAATCGTCCACGAAGTTAAGAAATTTCTGAGTTATTCGTATTAGGCCTTTGATATATATGCATTCTTTGTCAGATGCATATTTTTTGTTCTTAAATAATGCGAAACATTATTAATCTCAGTATGAGTTAAAATGGATTTACATTTTTTGTTTGGTTACATGTCAAGACGAAATTGCACCACAGCCGTCATTAGCAAGTAGAGGTGGTTGTATTATCATCGTTATATGGAACTTGACCAATATGATATGTGTTTGCGTCTGCTGTTTGTACTAAAGGTATATTTGAAGACCATAACAAAGTCATTAAACAACAAAACTTTATAACCCTTTTTGGCTGCAATTAATTATTATTGGGATGATTTAGCAATTTAAGCTATAAAACGTGTCAAGACATATCGGAAGGACAAATGTAATTACCGGATCAATACCAATGACCCCTTTCAGATGAATATCCTTGACCCATATCGTATCCTGAGACTAGCTAAGAATACCAATTTTACCCTCTTTCGACGACCGGTGGGTGAGCATGCTGTGTCTGGGTGAGTGGTGGGGATGAGGATGGGAGGGAAGGGGAACTCCCTCTCCCTGTCATGGTTATTGATGATGCCACGCTCATTAGCAAAAGGGGGAACAATCACCTGTAACACTTCAGTGCAGGGCTATATTATCTCCTTAGGCAGGACTTGTGACTGTTGTTTGTTTCTTCTTTTTCTTACAATTATTGCTTTGTAATGGGGTAAGAGGAATGTGGGGCAGGGTCGGTAGGAAGGGAAGGTTGAATTTGGTCATTACCTGGCCTGACTTCTATCCGTCCTGTGGTTGGCCTGATGGGGTGGGGGCTTCTTTCCCTTCCATGGTTATTTCTTATTGATTATGAGGGGTGATCACTCGTCTGTAACATGGTATTTTGTCGGGTCAGTTACAAGTTCAGACATAATGGATATTGCGGCGCGATTGGGGTGGGGGGTGTCATCTGTAGCACCTGGTACTGGGACTTTTGTGTATGTCAACAGCTGGATGCATGTGTTTTTGTGTGCTTCTTCCTCTTATTCTTATTCTTATTATTGCTTTGGAGAGGAGGGTAGGGGGAGAGGAGCCCTTCAGGTGTGCAGATGCTTTATCGCGGAGTTATTCTATATCGCATCAGGTTAAGACGGTCAATAATTAACCTAATGTGGGGTGTGGGGTGGGAAGGTATGGGAGAAGGGGTGCTGATGGGGTGGGGTAGCAGGGAGTTAGGTTTTAGAGGGGAGGGGAGGGGAGACCTCCAAGTGTGTGTGTGTTAGACATCTTTAACTATGGTTAATAATTTCAATTACGGTTAATGATTACGTTAATCACTTTCAGTGGTCATTAACCTACTTCTTGTTGTAACACGTAAGGTGAGTCGTTCTGTCCAGTCGCCTGTATTGGAGAGGAGGGGAGGGGGTAGGGACACCCATCAGGTGTGCCTATTAAATATCAATTATAGGCCGGTTAAAAAATACCAGTTCCAATCATTGATTATGATAATCACTTTAATTATGCCTACTTTCTGTTATGATGCATCATGAATGACCATAAGGTAGCCCCCAGTGGGGCATGCTAGCCATCATTAACTATGGTTAATGATTCGGTTATGGTCATTGATTACGTTAATCACTCCCGGTTACGGTCATTGATTATGTTAATCACTTGCGGTTTCCGGTGGTCATGAACCTACTTTTTTGTTTTCACACTCATGTACGTATGTGGGGTGAGTTCTGTCCCTACTAGCACTACTAATGTACAATATAAAAAGTAATGGGCCTAAAATTGAACCTTGCAGAATATCATAAGGTTTTATATTGTGATGAAAAGTTTTTAGTAAATTTTACACTGACACAATTAGTTGTGTAGCTTTTAAACCATCACATGGTCCACCATGTCGAAAGCCTTGCTCAGGTCTAATAACACACTGTTTTCATCAAAAGCTGTCAACACAAAGTCAACTAAGATTATTAGGGCAGTTTCTGTGGATCTGAAAGGGCAAAATCATTCTGGCATGTAGAAAGCATATTGTTTTATTTTAAATGTTCCATTAACTGGGTGTAATCAACATTTTCAAAAATCTTGCTTAAGAAATTTAAGACTGATGACAGTTGATAATTATTTAGGTCTACATCATCTCCAGATTGATAAATTGGTCTCACGACAGCTATAGCTAAGGGGTCAGGGAATACTCCAAGTGTTAGTTATCTATTACAGAGTGATGTAATTATTGGTGAAAGAGTATTAGAAGGTCCTTTAATTATTTCCTCGGGTAATTCATAACCTGGAGCACTGTCATTGAGAAAAATAATTATATTTTGTATCTCAGTAATAGTAACCTGTCTGAAACTAATACATTTCATAAGTACACGTGGGAAAGCAGGATGAGAATAGGGTTTCTGGTGAGGTAATTTTAGCAGAGAGTGAGGATCCAACATTGATAAAGTGTTCATTGAATTGATCGGGAGTGAGAGATGTTGAGGGAAGGCAACCGTCCTCTTTGGTTTCTATTGAGGATTTCGTTTATTACCAACCATGATTTTCTGATGTCATATTTTGAGTCTTCAAGTTTTGTCTTAAAATATTTACTTTTTCTTTTTTGAATCATTTGGTTAATTTTGTTGCCAAGTTCTCTATACTGCTTATCATAAGTTATGGTCTTTTTTTGTGATTTTCGTTGGAGTTTATTTCGTTCTGTTATGAATTTTTTTTTTTTTTTTTTTTTTTTTTGTAATGTAAGGCTTTGAGAAATGTGTATGTCTTATCGGTTTTGTAATAAGCGTAAAGCATTTTTCATGTCTTTTAATTGTCTTTGAAAATATTCCAAGGCTGTCATTTACATCTCAGGAATCGTTTACAGATTGTCAATTAGTATTTTTCAATTTTTAAACCGGCTTAGATTTTCAATATTACTTGCTTGTCTTATTTTTACAACATGCGGTGTGGATGTGTATGAAAAAGGGAGAAAATAGGGAAGTGATCGGAAATTTGAGTATGAACAATGCCATTGCACAGTTGTAGTGGCTATATTGTTGCATCATATATTTTTGTAACGTGTTGGGTGTGAGATTGTACAGTGACAATAATAATGGTTGTTAAAGTGCTGATTGTATTCACTACCATGTCTAATTAGTCACCCATTATATGGTTACGTAATTTTTTTTTTCCATAAGCAGTCATGAAATTTAGACTTACATTGTCTGTAGACGACCCTACTGCGGTTGGTTTATGGTCAATATTAGAAACTGTCTCAATGATCAAGGTTTCAGTGTGTTCAGTATTGACTTAGATTATGCACAATTTTTTTTTGATATCATTGCGTACCTCAAAGGCTTAATCCTCCAAGGAACGTTGAGGAATTACTTGTGATTAGATAAGGATTTGGTATAGTGAAGAAAGATTAAGTGTCGTTAGTTAGCTTTG
>NW_023659741.1:64103-69982 GCF_015228065.2 Penaeus monodon
GGCAAACAACTATATCCGCACCAGGTGTACATATGCATAAATGAATCGTGTTAAATATAATCACACATATATGCACTTCTGATACTCCAAGCCCATGCTCACGGGAGTTTACCCTGGTGTAGAGAGCAGGCCTGTGTGTTGCTGCTCTTAAGCCCACACTAGGCAGGGCCAACCCTGCTGGAGGGCATCCTGATAAACTACTAAACTACTCCCTCTCCCTATGGCATATACATAAGTCTATTTCTGTTAGCAATAGACCACGTGGCTGTTTACCACATGGCTCCAAGTCCAATTTGGAGCCAATGACTCAGTAAGGGCGTAGATGACGATGTTATCTGACCTCGCCTGACACGACAGTTTGTCGTCAGCGCCCGACGTAGTAAGGTTGGCCTCCCTTGCCTCAGGTGGGTTGCCTGACACGTGACCCCATGCTCATTGCTTTACCCACAGACATCGTCTTGTGTGTTCCTTTACGGTGTTGAACTCTCAGTAATAAAGAGTCACACCGTATACCCTGCAACCACTGCATCAGAATAATCATAGACTCTTATAGACTGGTGTCAGGGTGGGCGCTGTGTCCTTTCGGCTCACAGCAGGAACGCAACACCTTCGAGAAAAAAACGCTCGACCGTTCCCGAAGACATGTGTAGACAAAACCAGATGAGTACACGTTTTCTTATTTCATTTCCCTTCCTTCTCTCATAAAAGTGTTAAACTGTTGGTTTTGTTGGGTAAAAATGCTAAGTGACAGCAAATGGCACGTTCTCACATTATTCTCCTGACCTCAGACCGTGTGATCGCAGTATGTGGTCAACAAACATGACTATCGTTTGTTAGTTAAGTAGTTAATGAATTTCTCTCATTATTAGAGATTTATATTGTTTCAACTGCAACAAATTTAACGCATTCATGGTTTTACTGTATCACGAACATCATTTGATTTTATTTTGTTCCTCCCCTCGCCCTGACCTGACCGCACTCTCTCTTTTGCTTGTGGTCGGTTGGGACGAGGAAAAGGTCAATAGATGACCGCTTGTTTTTCCCATCTCGATCTGACCTCACTTTCTCTTTTTCCGGTCGGTTGCTTCAATGTTCGATAGTAGGTACAGGTAAAACTGAAGTTATTAATTCGATCGGCAACTTTTGAGTCGGTGTGACCCACGGTTATGTCTGTTAATTAATGTAGGACTAGGATTTAAGCTAGAATCATTATTCACTTATTAATCACACCCTTCTCACCCTCTTGAAGTCGCTTGCATGTTTTGGGTAATTCCCAAGCGATTTTTTTTAACAGTAGGTTCATGTCTGAGCCGCCGTGGTCACAGCATGATACTTAATTGTAGTTTTCATGTTGTGATGCTCTTGGAGTTTAGTACGTGGTAGGGTCCCCAGTTCCTTTCCCCGGAGAGTGCTGGTGTTACCTTTTAGGTAAATTTCCTATTTTACCCGGGGCCCTTGGGACCGCTTTTGATTTTGGGGCTGGTTTTTGCCCCCCCGGCTGGTAGGCAATCGAGGTAAAGTTCCTTGCCCAAGGGAAAAACGCCCCGGCCGGGACTCGAACCCTCAACTCAGATTCCGTCGTGCCAGTCTTGATCCGATGCTCTAACCACTCGCCACTTTTTAATGCATACATATAATATATAATATAATTAATATATAATATATACACATTTAATTATATATTATATACTATATATGTATAAATATTAATATGTTATAAATATAATATATATATTTTTAAAAAATTTTTAAAATATATATTTAAAATAATATATAAAATTTATATATATAAAACGAACACAAACCACAAAAATACACCAAATTATATATATATATAAAATTATATTATATATATAAAATTATATTTTATATATATATAGATATATGTTTGTGTGTGTATATTATTTTAATATATATATATTTTGTGTGTGTGTGTTTTGTGGTGTGGTTTGTGTGTGGTTTGTGGTTGTGTGTTGTGTGAAATTTTAAATAAACAACACACACCACACCACCACACACCACACAACACCCAAACACACACACACCCACCACACATATATTATAATTTTATTATATTATATATATATAAAATTATATATATTTTGTGTGTGTGGTGTGTGTGTGTGTATGTGTTTTTGGTATACACACACACCACACACACACACACACAAACACAAACACACACACACACACACACACATAATATATATATATATATTATATAATAATGTGTGTGTTGGTTTGGGTGTGTTGTGGGTGGGGTTTGTGTGTGGTGTGTGTGTGTGTGTGTGGTGTGTTTTTGGGGGTTTTATATATATATAAAAATTATAATATATATAATATATATATATATATATTATGTTGGGGGTTGTGTGTGTGTGGTGTGTGTGTGTGTGTGTGTGGACACAAACCCCCAAAATTACACACACACAAATATATATATATATTATATAATATTATATAATATATATATTAATTATATATAATATATATTATATATAAATAACAACCCTCCCGACCGGATCGAACCAGGTCACTGGGGGTATGAAACCGGGAGGCCAGTGCTAAACCAACCATGCCACACGACCCACTAAAAGGAGTGCCATGCAGGTGTTTAAAAGTGTTGGTGCCTTGTCTCACCCCTGAATTAACGGAATTAACAGGCCCCCACCACACTTTACAGCACTTTCAGTACCGGTATACAGGCTTGCTAATCCATGTTGGAATTCCGGTAAGTCTCATGATCACACATAACGATACTTGATGCCTTCTTGAGGACCAAACAAACCGCTGGAGGGTCCAACTGGTACAGCTGTTCAAAATACTCAGCCCAACATTCGGAAACCCCAACATGATCTGAAATTATCTTTCCATCCACCCGGGGGCTGCAGTCATCTGCGAGGAGGGCCTTTAAATTCGTTTTTGGGTTTTGGTAGGCAGGGGTGAATTTAATTTACCAAAAATGACCTTAGTCCTCATCAAAGGGTTTCCTTGTTCCTTTGGGGCCTTTTCTCACGTGTCCGGCTCTGCACCAAGGAAGGCGCAAGTCGTATTACCATTTTGCTGTGCCAACCAAATGCTTCCCCTGGCCTCCCAAAAACCCCCCAGTGGAAATTTGTGCCCCATAACTCCTCGCTGCTCCAAATTTTTCACGCTTTTAAAGACTGTATTTTATGTTATGATGTGTATGTGATATATATATGGTGGTTTTGCAATATACATGTATATGTTGATATATATACCCATTATATCTCATACATACTAATATCATCATTATGATCAGCCTGAATCAGTCCACTGGATGTAGGCTTCTCCCAGTCTTTCCTAAACGTCTATTTTGCGATTTTTGCTTCCAGTCTTGTCCCCCATATTTCGTTATTTTGTCATGCCATCTTGTCATTGGTCTGGCCTTTGGCCTCTTAATGTTATCTATAGCCTAGTCTGTTACTTTCTCTGTCCATCTGTCATCCTGTCTGTTCCCTGATCCACATTGTCCTCACCCAATCTCTTAGGCTAATTCCCAGCATCAACCTATCCATCCGTTTCTGGGCGCTTATTAGTTTCCTCTCCAGTAATTTGGTTGTAGTCCATGTTTCTGATTCATAGGTCATAACTTGGAGGACACATTGGTTACAGACTCTTCATTTTAGAAAAGTTTTTTGCTTACACTATAGAATTCCACGATGTTCTTTTCTAAACATTTGTGAAGAAACCTGCTAATTCCTGCTTGCTACCCTAGGGTTTACCTCTCCAATAGAGCACGTATCCATCATTTAGTATCTTCTGTTCTTCACCTAGTCTTCTAACTTCACAGAGTCCTACAACATCCTATCTAATGTGAGATAGTTCCTCAAGTTATGCTAGTAAGTCGGATTCAGTTCTCATAGTCCTTAAGTTATATGTGCAAAGGTTCATCAATGTGGGGGCAGCCTGTTTTGAACAGAAGATTTTTAGCACCCTCTGCTCTGGAGCGATCTTGATCACCGCTGTAAGCAGGGGCTCCTTCACCTCCTGTTTGTACAGTCATGGTTTTGATTGAGAAGTAGACAACCAAGTTACCCTCCACCTACTGGCTAAGGTGTATCTTAGTGGGAGTATAAGAGTCTATGAGTACTCTGGTGCAGTGGCTGCTGGGGTAGTGATACTGGTATACAGTGTGAGTTCAACACAGTAAAGGAACACACGAGATGATGTCTGTGGGTAAAGCGGTGAGCGCCAGGGTCACATGTCAGGCCGACCCACCTGAGGTGAGGGAGGCCGACTTTACCACGTCGGGAACTGGTGACGAACTGTTAGGTCAGGCGAGGTCAGATAACATCATCTACTCCTCGCTGAGTCATTGGTTCCAAGTTGAACTTGAAGCCGTTGGTAAAAAAATAAAATTTTTGTATGTCCAAAACCCCCCAATTTAGTTTGCCTCTAGGTTCCCTAATTGGCTGGTCTTTCGTTTCGGGGCGCGCGTTGTCCTGGTGCATCTTCGCGGCTACTCGTCCCTGTTGTCCTCTTCTTCCTGGTCCTTGGTGTAATCTGCCTGTCTGCGACATCCACACGTCCTCGAAAGTCTCACACAAGTCCTCCTTGATTCAATTGTCAGACTTCCTGTAGTTCTGTCCGGCCAAACTCGGCGGCGTCCTCACCAACCCTCACAGATCTCGTCCAGGTCCTTCTCGGCGGCATGCTTGTCCTCACGTTCTCGTAATCTTCGTCTGGATCTATGGGCGTCTGGGCAGGGAGCGGCATCTCAGGGCGACTGAGATGCCGTTTTTTCTTGAGCTCCGGAGTTGACTGATCTGCGGTCGCCCCGGCAAGTGTCGCCCATCCTCAAAAAAAACCCCCGGGCGACTGGCCGCGGGCGGGTTTCCCCCGGGCCTTCGCTGGTCTACGGGCATCCGGTAGGCGCACCTGGCCCCCCCATAATGGGACAGCTTTAAAAACCCCGCTTGACAAAAACCCGGGCCCCGGCCCAGGGATCTTTGGGACATCTTCCCCACAGCATCCTAAGGTGACCCGTTCTACGGCGGGGTCCTCCTTCGGTGCCGTGTCGGTTATCGTCGGTCCGACTGTATAAATAGCGGGGAACCAGATCCCCCCTACACGTAAAGGCCAATAGTAAAAGAAAAAAAAGGCAACAAGAGAAGGGGGGTTTAATTCCACTACTGGTTATTTAATAAACTTTTGGTTTTTTAAAATTATTTTTTTATTTTATATTCGTCTTTTTTCCGTTTTGGGGTTTTATTTTACAAAGTAAAGAAAAAATAGGGGGAAAGGGGACATCGTAGCATTCTGGGTGGACCTGGCTTGAACTACCCAAACCGTCTCTAGATAGATTTTTAGAGTAGATAAAAGGAAAAGACAATGGGAATCCCAAAGGTTTACTTTAAACCCCTTTGTTGTCACCAGAGAAAAAATAAATATATTTTTATTATTTACGAGTCACTCATCACGACTGACAAAAATTGCAGGCAAAAGAGATGCATCATATATCTTTACACTGGTACTACGACAACAACAACCCCTATTAATGAAAAGGTTTCAGTGTCTTTTGTTCTGCGCAAAAAACTCGCAAATAACTGCATTCGTTAAGGCTTATTTGCCACCTACGGGGTCGAAGCATTCGAAGAAGAGGAAAAACGGGGAAAAAAAATTGTAAATTTTTTTACACATTTTTTTCAAACAATACATATTTGGCAGAATATCATTTTTTTGGGGCTAGGGTTTGTACGGGGAAATCTCCCGCGTGTTTGAGCGCCGACCGTGGTTTCCCAAAGGGTTTTCGGTTCAAAGGGAATTCCCCAAAAAAAAATTTTCGGGGGGAAATTCCCAAAAAAAAAAAGGGTTTTGGTTCAATTTTTTTGGGGGGTTTTTTTTTTTTTTTCGAA
>NW_023659742.1:0-20693 GCF_015228065.2 Penaeus monodon
TGCAAGCCTGCATGATGTATATGTATGCATGGGCTCATTTAATCGAGTGTGTATGTGAGCTCAGGCAGACACTGTTCAACCTTTGGGCACGAGTAGGAGCATGTATGCACGGAAGTGCTCAGGTGTATGCACGTTTATATGCACATGTCAAGTGTGTGTGTGTGTGTGTGTGTGTGTGTGTGTGTGTGTGTGTGTGTGTGTGTGTAAGAGAAGCAATACACATGCACGTCTAAACTTATGTATGTATATCTATGTATATATATGTGTGTGTGTATGTGTATGTATATGCTTGTATGTGTAGTTGTGTATGTATTTGTGTGTATATATGAATATATATATTATATATATATATATATATATATATATATATATATATATATATATATATATATATATATGTGTGTGTGTGTGTGTGTGTGTGTGTGTGTGTGTGTGTGTGTGTGTGTGTGTGTGTGTGTGAATGTATGTATATGTGTATATATAAGTATATATATATTTATATATATATATGTATATGGGTATGTGTATGTGTGTGAATGTATGTTTATGTATATGTGTATGTATGTGTGTATATATTTATTTACGTGTGTATGTGTATGTATAAATGTATGTGTATATGTATGTACATATATATGTATACATATATATGTGGATGAACATTAATGTGTACTCATAAACGTGTGTGCACACACGTGTGTGTGAGCATATGTATGGTTATATATATGTGTATGTGTGTGTGTGTGTGTGTGTGTGTGTGTGTGTGTGTGTGTGTGTGTGTGTGTGTGTGTGTGTGTGTGTAGTCATAACTACATGTACAAGATATGTGTGCAATTGTGTGTTCGCATATATGTTGGCGTCTATACACATAAGTATGCACATATGATGTGAGCATGTCTATATGTGTGCATGCATCTGGACAAGTGTAGTTGTGTATAATGTAGGAGTATATATGCATATCATATGCATAGGAGCATATGTAAATGTGTATGCATACATGTGCATGTGCACGAAAATGAACATATGCGTAGTACCTAGGGAACTTGCGGGTGAACAACTATGGCTGCACTCAGTGTACATACGAATAAATTAAATTAGTGTTTAAAATATGATCACACATATATGCACTTATGTGCTCACGGGAGTATACCCTGGTGTAGGCCCGTGCTATGCTGCTCTTAAGTCCACACTAGACAAGGCCAATCCTGCTGGAGGGGTATCTTGGCTAAACTACCCCCTCCCCCCACACCAAGATATACCTAAGCTAGTATGTGGGGGGTAACTCAGTTGTCTACCTCTCAATCATAAACCATGATGGCACAAACAAAGCAACGGCTCTAATTCTCCGGAGGCGAAGAAGCTCCTGGTTACAGCGGCAATCAGGATCGCTCCAAAGCAGAGGGTGCTAAAAATCTCCAGTTAAAAACAAGCTGCCCCATGTTGATGAACCTTTGCACATATAAGGACAATGAGTACTGAATCCGACTTAGTAACATTACTTGAGGAATCCTCTTTTATCAAATGGGATGTATGTGAAGTTGGAAGACTAGGCGAAGAACAAAAGATACTAACAGATGTACTAGATTGGAGAGGTAAACCCCAAGGTAGCAAGCAGGAATTAAGGATGGGTTTCTTAGTTTTAAAATGTGGCTTCAGTAAGCATAAAACTAAACAATAGGTACAACTTAAAGATTGTTCAAGTCTATGCTCCAACCTGCAGTGATGAAGAAATAGAGAGATTCTATGATGATGTTCATTTAGTCAGTGAGAGAGTAAAAAAAAAAAAAAAAAAAACATTTCACTATAATTGTGGGAGATTTTATGCCAAAATAGGTAAAAAGACTGAAGGAAAAACTATAGTGGGGAATCACGGAATAGGCAATAAGAATGAGGAACGAATGCTAGTGATTTTGCTGTGGCTCGATCACTCAATATCATGAATACACTCTTTGGAAAAAGACATGGTAGTCGCCATCTGACATCAAAAAGAAACTAACTTCATAATTACAAATAGGCGCGATATAGTAAAACATTTTATTAATAAAGTAAATGTTGACAACGACCATAGAGTGGTCAGCAGAGAAATTAATTACACCTCAAAAGGGAAAGGAACAAACTCTTAAGAAAACCGCAGCCAAATTTAATTAACTTGAAGACCAGAGTGACATAATTTAACCTTAACATCCAAAGCAGGTATTCACTTCTCAGTGACGAAGATCTCAACAGTGACCAAATGAACAAACAGTTCAAAGCAAAGTTCCAGCAAGCTCTCGATAGAGCTTATGCAAAAAAAGTAGGTTCATGAATGTATCGTCAACAGATACAAGATAGAATTAGCTGAACTAACAAAGACTATATAAAAAGAAGAGAGATGTGCGGAAATTCAATACTCAAATCATAAATGAACAGTGATCTCAGGTACCAGCATGAAAACTGTTAAAAGAAGCCTCGGGATAGGGAGAAATCAAATGTATGCAATAAAGAAACCAGATGAAGAAGTGACATATAACAAGAATGAAATCATAATAGTGGAAAACTTTTACAGGGATCTATACAACTCAAATGAACAACCACGGACAGAAATGAACACGGTAACTAGAAACATACCTAATATCCTGCTTAATGGCGTGAAGAGAGGGAAAACACAAGGTGAAGACAGAATTAGCATAGACCTTATAATGGATGCAGGAGAAATTGCAACAGTGTAAGTAGCCAATCTTTTTTAACGAATGCCTTTTAAATGGAAAATCTCCAAAGTCTGGAAAAATGCAAAAATATTTGAGACATAAAAAAGGGGATAGAAAGAATCTAAAAAACTACCTCTTTTCAGTTACAAATTGTTCACAAAAGTCATCATAACTTGCATCTCTGACAGTCTGGATTCTAACGAGCCTAGAGAACAGACAGGTTTCCCCGCAGATCACATCCACACGCTCACCCAAATAAGAGAAAAATAAACAAATATAGGAAACACCTGTGTATGGCGATTACGAAAAGGCATTTGGCATTTGTACAAATACCTGCAGTACTAGTACCTATTCAAAAACAGGGAATAAAGAAGCTATATTATAAAATATTGGAAGATGTATATGAAGATGGGACAGCAACCATCAAGCTCCATATAAAAACCGATGAAATACCAATTTAAAAAAGTATTAGACAGGGCGATACTATCTCACCAAAACTTTTTTACAGCTTGCCTTGAGGAAATATTCACTAAGCTAGAGTGGAATGGAAGGGGTAGCAAATAGGAGATTAATAACTAAACAATCTAAGGTTTGCAGATAATATTGTTCTCTTAAGTGAATCTGCAAATGAAATGCAGCAACTAATAAAAGATCTGAATAGCAAAGTCTGAAAGTCGGACTTAGCGCAATAGGAGCTCCTTCGGTAGACAAAGTAGCATACTAAGAGGCTCCTTGCCATTACCCCCTTAACGGAAGCCGCCTTGCCGCGGTGGGGGGCCTTGAGGTCCCAATGATCTGGTGAGCTGGACCAGAGGGCTACCCATACTGGAGGGTCACCAGTGAGGGATGAGACAAATGGCTTCCGGGTGCACCAAGGCCTAAGAGAAGAGATGGTGCACCCACCCCTGGTTCATTCCATCTTGGACCAGGGAGAACTCTCCCACAGGGTGTTTGCCGTGCGTGGAAATCCTGTATAATCAGGAGACAGGAGCCCTGGAGGTTGAGCGATACTGCACGCTGTGCCCTGCAGCTAGCAACACACCTCTTTGGTCCTTTATTCTGGTTAGACAGGTGGCTTGATCAAAAAGCCTGGTCAAGTCAATCGGATGGTCAAATATGGCTAGGGTCAAACAGGCACTATTCAGTATGTAGCGCATAGGTCCCGCGACTGCCATCAGTACTGTAATAGTGGTTGTGTATATTTCCTTATTACCCCTGTGGCTGTTGGGAGATTTTGAGCCCCAACTATGGCTTCCCCTCGTTGGACTCCATGATGGGTGGGAGGGTGAGGAAATGAGAATTCCAATCTGTATGAGTACTACAAATTTACAAAGATCTAGCTCTCTCCATGACAACCTACACAATCCCCTGACCATTCCCTCTGGAACATCACATGTTGTCACTCTGGAACCTTTCCAGCTTCCAAAGAGCAAGAAAGGGAATCGTAATGGTTCCTGGGCTCCCAGGTAAGAAGGGGTAAAGTCCTCCTCAATCCACTAAGGAAATCTTACCTGGTAAATATGAAAGCATTTCACATAGTAAGTACCTAGTAGTGAAGACCATTGATGGTGTATGTTTGTATACTCACTGTGTCGTGTTCGAATATATGTTTGTTTGGTGTTTCTCTACGATGCTTGAGGGAGAAGAATACACCAATTATACTAAAGTAGGTTCAATGGAGATCAGCTCTGACAAAAATAACAGGGAGTTCTTCACGGTCCTCTGCCCGAGAGTGCTACTGCTAGACGTGTGACGACAGAGACAAAATAAAATATTGTACTCTACAAATTGTACAGATAATCTCACTCTTTTACATAGGCGATATGCTACACAGCAATATAAACTAAACATAATCTTCGATATTTCACATGGTGTAAACATATCACACAAAAGGCAGTATATACATAAGATAATCATATAATTATCACAATAAAGGTACGATAATATTGTCATCATATTCTGTATATGGCGGCATCACAATATGGCACTCACAACTCACATAGTATCACAACTCACTTTATTATCACAACCCACATCTCCCTCCCCCCTTTACGTTCACTAGCAGGGGTGAACTTCGATTTGATGCGTTCCGAACGTCGAGGTTCAACAGGCATAGATGGGGCGGAAGATCCAGGTGCATCATCTGACAGCTGTTCTTCCAAATCAGTTGAGTGTCCAATCATGATCTATGTAGGGCGCAAGAAGCATCAAATGCGCCACAGTATACGGCCACTTGGAAGCCTGATGTGATAATCACGAGATTTGCCAATACCCATGACAGTGCCAACCTTATCCCAACGATTGGATGTGGGATCCTGGATTCACACATGTGAGTGGGCGTGAGTCTTCACGTCCTTGGCACGTACTGCAGCACGACGGTCGTAGTCTTCAGCCTTGGTCTGCCACTCCTTCATGAAGGCACTAGGGTGGGCAGGCACACGGAAGCAAAGAGGCATACCAAACAGAATTTGAGCAGGAGAATGACCAGTGAAATTTTGGGTGTTACGCAATTCCAGTAAGCCTCTGTCGAACTCCTCACAGTCAATATTCCCGTTTGGTGCTGTCTTCATGATCAGATACTTGACTTTCTTCACAGCATCCTCTGCATGCCTATTGGACTGTGGATAATGGGGACTTGACATGACATGATGCACTCCTCATCAAAGAAGAAAGGTTGTAAATTCTCTGCTGGAGAACTGGGGTCACCATTGGTACGCAGGCGAACTGGAATACCAGATCACGGAACATGTGCCGAAAGAATCTAATTGTTAAAGCACTTGCTGCATTACTTCCACACGGGATGACAACTGGCCATCCAGAAAGTTGTTCAGCATACACCAAGTAGTGTTTCCCAGCAACACTGAAAAAGTCAGTGGACACAGACATAAATGTTCTTGTGGGTTTGTCTTCTAACAGCAGCGCCTCCTATTGCTGGCTAGGCTGTAGGTGCTGGCATAGCTCACAGGCAGGAATGGTATTCACTATGTCTGCATTAATGCCTGACCAAAAGACTATCTGCTGTGCACGATGCTTTGTAGCTTCCACACCGGAGTGGCTATCATGCAGGCGAGCCAGGGTGCTCTGACGTAAAGAAGCAGGGACAACCACTCTAGGTCCATACAGCACCAAGTCACCATCGTTGTACAACTCATTGCGAATTTTCCTGTACGGACGCAGGGTACTTGGCAGGTTGTAGCGGTCATTGGGGAACCCTGACTTTACATGTGAAGCAGTTCTTCATATGAAGCATCCTAGATGCCCATATGCAATTCTTCCATGAAGAACCCCTTTTCTGTCTATGGGTTTTTTAATGCTTGAACAGACTTGACATGAAAGCCGCAATTTTGCGAAGTGTGCATCCAGTATTGAAGATACCTTTTTTCCCTTGGGGTGACTCACAGGTGAGGGAGAGGTATCGGGAATGCCCCACCCCCTTTCCCCTGCACACCACATTGCAGTAAAAAGTAGGGTGCGATTTATCCTTTTTGCGTGGAGGTTGGTTTTTTCAATAGCCCAAGAATAAGGTTAAAAAATAGGAACCAATAGAGGGTGATCTGCATAAAATGAAGTGCTAAACCCCACGAAGATAGAACTTGCACTTGCTGATACCCTAAAGAAAGTTGCTTTTCCAATTCGATGGTCGCAGACCGTGGACTGATACTTCTGGGCTGTAAAAGGTCGGAAAAGGGGTGGGCGGGGGCGAGAGACTTGCGTTGAGTCAAGTCTAGGGGTTTGGGGGCATGCTCTGCCATCCCCCCTTGCTACAGGAGCTGACGAATTTTCCAGTCGAAAATTTATTGGCCATGATAGGGGCAGAGGGAAACCCGGGAAAAATTAACTTCCTTCTGCAGGGAAAAGGGGGGACACCAGGATCCGTCTTCGAGCTTTTTGTCTGTTGTACGGTGCACAGAATAAAGGCCCGGTTAAATTTAAAAACCCCAAACAGGGTTTACAACCGTAAACATATAAAAAGCCCCAAAAATTATATAATACAAAATCCCCTCAGCCCACACTCACCCCCTTTTCACGCCCGGGTACCCGCCAACTCCCTCCAGTGCGAAATCACCGCCCCCCGGCGGGGGGGTTTGCCCCCTATCTCAGTCGGAAAGGGTTGGGTTGGACCGCGAACTCCTCTCTAACCCAAGATCAAGGCCGTTTCCGGGGGTGGGGCGTTTAATAAATCGCAAGGGGGTACCCTGGGCGTTAGTAAGTCATTTAAAAAAGGAGCGCCCCACCAAGTGGCAAAGGCCACCCCCGTTCGCATATGTGAATCCGGGGGCTTTTTGTATCTGAGAATATGTCACACTACAGCCCCCCCCCCGGGAACGGAAAATGCCACACCTGGAGTGCCAGTACCCAGCACCATATAAAATATATAAAAATAGCAAAAATAAAACATGAAAAAATCCAAAAAGTTTTTAAAAACAAAAAAGACTAGTAAAAATATCACAAGTAGAAATACACAAAAAATGTGGGAACCTAAAAACACTAAGTTTATCTGATTGTCCAGTTTGTCCAGTTGGGAGCTTTTCCAAAAACCCCCCTACCAAAAATGTTTCGACATGCCATGCATACATTTGGTCAGCTTCCTCAAAGTATTTACTTCGGTCGCGGATGTAAGGGGTTTTGGGGTTAGCAGGGGGCCCTGACAGCGGAGGGGGGGGTGGTCGCAGGTCCAAAACTCATAACTAAGGGGACCCAACCGCTTCTGTTCGGCAGGGCCAACCCAGATCACCAAGGGCCCAGGGTTTCCCCTAGAATTACTAGCGTGCCCTCCCGTATGGCCTGAGGTGCATGCAGCAGGTCATACGGGCCTTGTTGGTCTCGTGCATCTACGGCTCACCTCGACAGCTAACCGGGGGGCGTCTGCAAGGGCCCCCAGTATCAGGTCGGGTCCCTCTGGCGATTTGTCAGCCCCCTTCCCCAAAAGGCCCCCATACGACCCATCAATAAGTACATGGCTGATCCCCAGGCAAGGTGGATGGCCGAGTTCAGGGGAAAGGGCTACGCAGTAGATGAGTGGGCCATTAGGGAGCCCCCGGCCCAGTGCCGACAGCGCGCCCTTCACTTCCGATTGGTGCCTCTACCCCCCTTTGGACGGGGGGTATAGGCCACTGTAAAAGAGGGGGTTTTACGCGGCCTCCGAATAAAGCACCACCAACCCCTTGTCGTGTGGGAGGTCGGGCGGCCCAAACAAAGTCACATATGGTCTAAAAAACCCGCAGTACCTGCGGTTTTTTGTCACACAGGGGGGGGACCAACGTAAAAAACGATAGAAAGCAAATATGGGAAACCCCTTTTCGACCCCCGCGGGCCCCTAAGGCAGCTGACACTCTCACCAGTGGAGCCTCGGGCAGTGGATCCCCCCTTCCTTTGGCGCGTGTCCTGCAACCCTTGCGCTGCTGGCATACATGGCAGTAGCCACGTACTCCCACCTGCGATGCATTTGGGGAAAGACCAGCCCCTGCGATTCTGGAAAGTACGATGGATCCGGGAGGGTAGCATTTGGAGGGCATGGGCATGCGCAGAGCTGTGGGAGGTGGTTGGGTACAAAACCTGCCCCCAAAACCCAGTAGGAAACGTCGCAGGTATACAATACACCCTCCTCCCCCCAAAAAGCTGGGATTTGCAGACCCGGTCTCCCCCCAGGTACAGCCGGTGTCCTTCTGCCAACCAGTAGGCCCTCACACGGGGGGTTCCTGTAGCTGGTGCCCCTCTCTGCCGGCTGTCATTTAGTGAGGTCGGCCATCAGCAGTCTCACAGGTCTGCGGGGGCCTGTTCAAGGGGCAAGACAAAGGTACATCACTTGCAGGTGTGGAGGAGATTGTACAGGGTGCCACCCCCTGTTTGATTAAACAAAAGTCGAGTTTCCAAGCTATATCATAAGGGCTCAGGCGGGTGCTCTTTGTGCCCCTGGAAAAACCCAACCAGAGGCGGGGTGATCTGCCCAGATTTCAAACCGTCGACCTAAAGCATAGGGGTCAAAGGCTGGGACAGCTTCTACCACAGCCCGCCTCCAAATCAAATGAAGCATAGGGGTTCGGGTCTTTCAGGGTCGGGCCCAGTGGTGCAGCAGTGGCACCCCCCGCTGAGTCGTGTGAAGAAGAAGGGATTAAACCTTGTGTGGCATCGCAGTGCACCTCAAAGGGCTTGTTAAATTTTGGTAGACACAGACTGGGTTCTTGAAAAGGGGGCCCTTTCAAAAACATGGGGCCTGTGAAAGCATCTCCCCACTCAAACTTCACCACCTTTTTGGGAGGGCTGTCGGGGGTTTAGCCTTTGCGAAAAACCCCTGAATGGGGCGGCGAAAGAAACCACGGGCCCCGGGAAGCGGCAAACACCCTGCACAGTGCGAGGCTGTTCATGTCAGCAATGGCAGCAGTTTTCTCGGGGTTTGGGCCTTACCCCTTTCAGGTCGACAAGAAAACCCAAGGCTTCACCTCGTGTTTGGGCAAAACGCATTTCTCCAAGTTAATTTTCATCCTGCCCAACCACATCATCCAGGATGCGAGGGTGGGGGATGCCCCAAGACAAAGCCAAAACAACTTTCATCGTCCGCTGGAACGTCTTTGGGCATGGAGGGGCCCAAAAGGGAAGCCTCCAAAAATGAAAACAGCGATGGCCGTACTGAAAGCGTCTTCTGGCGACATCGGGTGCACCGAGATAGCCCATAAGTGCCCGGCTGCCCAAAAAGGGTTTAACCCAGGACGCCCTGACAAAAGGCCAGCATCTATCAATACGGGAAGGGGGTAGTGTCTTTTTCGCCCCCCGGGTTCGGGCCCCCGGTGTCGAACAAAAAACCGGTGAAAAACCATCCTTTCTTTCGGAAAAGTACCAGGGGTTGAAACCCAGGGGCTCGAGGAGGCTCGTAAACCCCTTGGGGCCAGAAACGGTCACACTCCATCCACCATTTTCATTTTTGTGGAACCCCACTGTCGCACACAAACTGGCGTGTCGGGCGGGGTTTGAGATGCAAGCTGCCCCCCGGGGTACGTGACCTACTGCTGCTGTCTTTTGAACTTGAACGAGTGGGAACGGGTCGGATTCACTAGCTGCCCCCCCTGGTTTCTCGATGCCGGGGGGTAGGGGGAAGGGGTACCAGTCCCCAGTGCCACTAGTGCCAAGCTTCAGCAGACAGGCCCCCCCCAAACTCATCATGCGAAGAGCTTCATAAAGGGCGGGCGTGTCTGGGAACACAAAGAAATCCTCCTCCCATACCCAAAGCCAACACGCTGAGTACTATCTAGTATCATCCAGAATTCACCCCAATACACAAATTCCCCCCCCCCCCGGGGAGTCTTTGGGGTCTTCAGGATGGCCGTGGCCATCAAGGGTTTTTGCAGGGGTCCACAGTCACTGGGAGGTCGGGGCGTGGCTCCAAATCCTCTGGTTCCCCGGAAGGAAGGTATCCAGCACAGTTCCTGGACGAATCTTTCGTGGCTTGGGTGTGGGGTTTAAAAACCCACCCTGGAAAGGCGACCAGGGCAGTCACCGGGTGCAAGGAAACCCGTGAGGGTCAGTGCCATTTAACTATGGCAAGGGGCACTGTCACCCGTGGAGCCGCGGGTTACTGGGCGCCACAAAATTTCCCGACTTCACCTTACCACGCCCTCATACAGGACAGGCGAGACAGCTACAGGTGAAGGGGAAACCAAGTCGGGGGCCCCCTTTCTGCTTCGGCGTCTCTCAGCTACATCCTGGCGGGGAGGCACATGAAAGCCCCCTGACCCCCCTTTTGGTGAAAGTAAATTTTCACCCGGGATCCATCCGTTCCACTAACTCTCGTCAGGAAAACCCCTCCGGACATGGGACAGGGGAAAGGGTTTTGGGGGTCCATACCCATCAATAATCACCCGGGAACGAAGGTTTTCCCCGCACGGTCCGGTGGATGAGGTGATTTTTATTTAGGGTGAAAGGTAAGATCCGCTTTCCCCAACGGGACTGGCCGGCTGAAAGCCCTGTAACGCCCTGAACTAGCGTCAGACGGCCCAAGTACTGTGACAGCCTTTTCCACCATTTTTCACTTCTGACCTGTGTCCAAAAAAAAGGAGAACGGCCTACCTCCACCCGAGGGGCTATCTCGGGTCATCCTATGAACCCGGTTTTTTGCGGGGTCAGGTCCCGGGGTACGGGCATGACCCCCCGCAAGCTGGAAGGGCCCCCCCGAGTAGCATTGGGAAAGGGGAGTAGCTCAAAGGTGGGGCCCCTTCACCCCACTATAGCACCGACCTTTTTCCTTTTCCCGGCAACATTTTGGGTTTTTTGGGCCCTCCATTCGTGATAGACACCCGGAGCGTTGCCCTTTTCCCACCAGGCAAGACCACGGGGGGGTGGTGCCGGTGTGGGGGTTTGAGCCGGCTGTGACCCGTGCATGTTGGAGGGCCCAAGGGGTCCCCCCAACTAGAACTCTAACCAGGGGCATTTGCCCAAGTAAGCCTGGGTTTTTGAAGGCCTAGGACATCCGCACGAGTGCCATGCTGGGGTGGCCACAGACTCAACCTGTAAAAATCGGTAGGGTAGTCTTGCCCCAAAACCCCAGAGTCCCAACAGACTGGTATTTCTCGGCCCCTTGTGGGTAGTGAGAAGTCGTACCAGGCAGTGACCTTTAACCACCCAGGAACCCTTTACGGAAGGTGCGCTGCTTTGACCCTCAGCATTCCCCATGTCCCGAGGAAGATCGCAAGCCCTTTTTTGTATGCCAGCTCCACGGCAGGAAGAAACCAGAGGCCCCCGGCCTACCGCCATCCCTTTCTTGGGCAAGCATATATAGAAGTGCTGAGCCGTTCTACACCCGAAACTGGGCTCGGAGCCGAGCCTTAATTACCCAGTCCTGAAGTGGTAAACATGGGCTGTTCAAAAATACCAGGCATATCGCTAAAACCTTGCTACGGCCATCAGATGAAGCCTCGGAGGTGGGGCCCCGGTTGCGAGCTCAAACCCGGGAAACCAGGGCTCCAGCTTGACTCCACTGGTGCCCCGGGAGGCGGGTCTCCCCACAAAAGACAGGGGCCTCATCACGTCCCCTGGTCAGGTGGGAAAGAGGGAAGCACGACGCATGGTGAAATGGGCCCTGACTGGCATGAGGGGACCGGGGTGCCATCAGCGCGCAGGGGTGGCCGGTGCTGATAGACCAGGGGCGTAGTACAGGCGGTATATTGCGGAGTGGCCCTACTTGTTGGGGAGGGAGCACTGGAGGGCCCGGGGCTGGGTCGCGCTTCAGTCCCTGACAAGGTGGCTTGGGGGCAGACACGACAGTTGAGGAGTTGCCATCTGTGAGGTCCCTAACGTCTCTCCTATTTGATGGGGTGGTTGTTATGGAGAGGGCGGGTATGCGTCCAACAAAGCAAGAGGGTTTGGGCCCCCAAAGGGCCCGAGGGGGCAGACGGGTGCTGCCGTAGTTCCCTGCAGGTCTGGATGGGCGACAAAAAGGTGGTAATAGCACAGTGGCTGCAAAATTCTCCTCTGCGGGTGGAAGGCGTGGCCTTTTTGGGCCCTTTTGGAGATTTTTCCCAAAGCCCAAACTGGCCTGATCTGCATCTGCATCTGTGCCGCTTGGGGCCCGGGTCCCCCACTCACCCCCAACCGGTCCATAAGCCGTGCCTCCAATTGGGCCCGTGCCTTTTCTTATTTTTTAGGCCAGCAGCCGCAGCAAATCCCCGAAAGACCCTTCCCCTCCCGAGGCCATAGCACTCCGAGCAGGGCCAACCTTGGGTCGGCCCAGACGGTAGTTCGTCCCGGGGGCCTGCATCCCCGGGGGCGGTGGTCGTGGGCCTGGCTGTGAATCTTGCGGGGGATGGAGGCAGCACCGTGATTTTAGGGAGTGTGGGCGTGACCGCAGTCTATACGGTACGACCCACAACCCTTCCCCCGTCACACAGAAAAAGATCACTGCACTTTGGGTGCGACACACGGCGGACCAAAATTATATTTTGCAAGATTTCCGTTCATAGGGGAGACACCACGACAACAAATCCTACACTGGTAAAAAAAAAAAATAAAAGTGCACAAAGGTAAAAGGGGAGAATTAAAAAAAAAACAATGTTAAAAAAAAATGTTAACTTGGGAATGGCAGGAAATCTAAAATGCATCAAAACTGAAAAGGTTTAAAACCCGATATCAATAAAACATGAAAAAAAATCTACTTAAAACACAATAAAAGTAAAATAAAAAAAATAAAATTTTTAAAATGAACTAAAAAAAAAAAAATTAAGGCAGGAAACCAAACCCGGAAAAAAAAGACTAGAAAAACTTTTAAAATAAAAAGTGGAAAAAAACTAAAGGGGCAGCAAAACCCGCTAAAACAGAAAAGAATTAAAACTAAGGTAAAAATTTAAAAATACCCCAGGAAGAAAACCCCGGGGAAAACAATAAATTCATGTAAAAAAAAATTTCAGGTAAAAATAGGGGAAAAAAAAAACAGGCAGCAAAAACCCTAAAAAAAGTAAAAAAGACACATGACCCATTTTTTAATAAAAAAAAAAAAAAAAAATTAAAAAATTATTAAACCAACTAAAAAAAAAAAGAGGCTGGGCTGGGAGGTAAAAAAACCCTCTTCCCATGCTTGCCCCACAATCGTAGGGTTTGTGGGCAGCTGCTCTGCCACCACCCTTGTACAGGGCTGAGAATATTCCCCATTGCAAATTTTGGGAGAGGGGGAAAACCCCGGGGAAATTAACCCCCCAAGTTCGCAGGAGTAAAAAGACACCAGGGTTCGTCTTCGAGCCCTTTTTTGTCTGTTGTACCCGGTTTTACAAAATCACGGGGCCGAGTTCAAAAATAATCCAAACAGGGGTTTACAACAAAAGTAAAAAATTAAAAAAAAAAACCAAAATAAAAAATACAATAATCTCCCCCAGCCCCCACTCACACCCTTTCCCCGAACCCAGGTTACCCGGGCCCAATGCCTGCCCCCTGGGGGACTTTACCCCCCAATCGGCAAAAGGGGGTTTCCCCCCTAAACTCAGTCGTGAAAGGGGTTGGGTGTGGACCCCAACTCTTTTAAAACCCAAGGGGTCAAGGAAAGTTCTCCCCGGGGGGTGGGGCGTTAGTAAAACTTTATTTTAAAAAAAAAAAAAGGGAAATGACCACCAAATTTGGGAAACCCTGGGCCCTCCCCGTTCGGGATTTCGTGAATCCCCGGGGGTGTTCTTTTATTTTGGGGGAAAAAACGTCACCCCTACACAAGGGCTACTAAGATCCTTGAGGGGCCCAAAGACAGTTGGTCTTTCCCCCGTGTCAGGGATGGAGGGGAAGATATATGATTTTAATTTATTTTGGAATTTATACGCAGGGCTTAGGGGAAAATTTGGGGGTTTTTGGTTTTGCAGTAGGGGGTGACACTCCCGGATGTGGGCAATAAGGGGATACAGAACTTTTAATTTCAAGTTCGGTTTTGTCCTCTTTTCTTCTTGCATTTAAAAAAAAGGTCCCTTTCCGATTGCAGGAAACCCTTTCATTTGGCATTTCCTGGCAGGACACTTTGCAAATATAAAACCCAATGGCCTTTTTTGCCCCAAAACAGGGCATGTGGAAGTAGTTTGGGTTTCTAGGGGCCTTTTTTAGGTTTTAGACCCCAGCAAATTGCAGGGTTTACTTAGGAGGGGGAGCAGGTTTTCCCTCTTTGACTTCGGGTTCAGGGCAGCCTTTTTTTTCTCTTTTTTTAATTTAGAAAACAGCAACCCGGGTGAAGCTGTGTCCCTCAAGGCAAAATGCTTTCTGCCCTTTTATGATTCATGAGGGGAAAAAAGCATTTTTCCAAAACATCTTGCCAATGTCGGTGAACAGTCCATCTGAATGAGCTTTTTGGGAAGTTTTATCACTATAACCCCTTGATGCCGGGGTTTTTATCCACGCTACAGCATGTATGGTCCTGAGGGCCCTTTCAGAGGTCTATCTCCTGTAACAAGATTTTTTAGCCGTTTTCCAAAAGTCAAAAAAAGCACTCCCATCTGCTTGCTTGCCTTTGGAGAAGGCCCTTTTCCCTTTGCAGGAAACATTTCTGGTTTTTTTTTTATATGCTCTCGAAATTTGTCAAATTTAAACATCTAGGAAACAAAGTTTGGGTCTGCGGGCAGTTTAAAGTGGCTCCAGCACCCGTCGCATCTAAAGGGGGAAGGAAAAAGCTTAGGTGTATGTGCTGCTTCGATTGGAGGGATGAGGAGATCCACCCCGACAGCAAAAGGGGCCATTTGCGCTTCCATTCCCCGGGGAAAGTTTGGGGTTTGCATTTTGCTTGTAAACTTTTTGGAGGTTGTATTGTTGCCCTTCCCAGGCGGCAGAAAGGGGAGAAGCGTTGGGGGGCACGCAGAAAAGGTCAAATGGCGGAAAATCGCAGTTTAACTACGGGGTGGGGAGTGAAGCGAAGGATTCGCTCCTGGAAAAAAGGGCAGTTCCTCATCCCTTTCCCACGGGCTTCCTCGCCCCTTAAAGTCTTCCTTTCCTTCCGACGGGGGCCCCTTCTCGCCTGTAGGGATCTTCCTCTTCCTTTTCCCAAAGGGCCCCCTTCCGGCCCCTGTAGGGGTATTCTTTTTTCCTCCGTCAGGTTTTTTTCGTTTTAACCCATCTTCCTCCTCCTTCCGAGTGCTTTTTCCCTCTTTTAATTCCCCTGTATTTATTCCCCTGAAGCAATGTTTGTAATATTTGGGGGGGGGAGGTGGGATGCTGGGGACTGGCTCCTTCAGACTCTTTAAGGCTTTGAGTCTGGGTTTTTTCCGGGTGCTTTAAATTTCCTTTGCAGTTTCTTTCCCCTTTCCCATTGTAACCCCTGGTTTAAGGGTGTCATGATAATTTTCAGGGAAATTCCCCCGGGGCAAATCCCGGTTTTAAATTTCCGTCCATGCATGTGGGGGGAAATGAGTGTGGGGGTTTTTCAGTGCCGTGACGTCACGCCGGGCAAAGGGGGGGTAGGCGAAACCGGAGGCGGAAAAAAGCCAAATCGCTCATGGGAAACGTCGCCCTACCGCACAGAGACTGTCCGCTCCTACGATCTTCAAATGCTTTGATTTTGGTCCCCTTTTATCTAAAAAATTTGCACTTTCATTAAAAAATTTTAGCCACCCGCACAACAATACACTTACTATAGCACCCCAATTCAATGCAAATAATGGGAAAAACACTCCTGAGGGGTTGGGTTTTTTGAGCGGCCCGAGGGTGGAGGCACGGGCAGGCGACAGGCCACAAGGGGGGGGCAGGGCACAAGGCTGGCCCTTTAGGGAAAAAAATAAAAGGGGGTCATGCCCAGTTTGTTTTACCCCCTGGTCGTGTTTGTAATAGTTTGTTTTGGGGTTTCTTAAAGATCTTGGGGGAAGAAGAATACACCAATTTTAAAAATAAAGTAGGTTTTATTGGAGACAACTCTGAAAAAATAAAAAGGGGGTTCTTCATAGTCCCCGTGCGCACCCCCTCAGCTTCCCCGCCCGACCGTGCTTTCTGCCCGGGGGGGTGAAACGAGCCAAAAAAGGAAAAATTGTACTCTAAAAAACTGTCCCCCGAATCTCAAAGCTTTTAAATAGACGAATGCTTTTACAGCAAAAATTAAAAAAAACATTTAAACTTCTATATTTTTGAAAGGTTTTAACATATCACACAAAAAGGGAGTATATGTATTAAAAAAAAATTATATAATTATTCCCCAATACAGGTTTTCCCCCCTAATATTTTCATCCCTATTTCCCTATATGGCGGCCCTCACAATATAGCACTCCCCAACTCACAAATATCACAACTCACCGTATTATCAAAACCACAGTGTATCGGGCATGGATCTTGGTTTTTTTAAAGGGACATTGGAAAATAGTTGAAGTATGTTTAAAAAGTGATCCTGCATCCCCCCCACAGCCAAAATGGTAGCTTTATAGTTTGGGGTTTTAAACACAGGGGGAAGAGTGACCGTTGCCTTTCGATAGAAAAATTCCTGGGGATCAAAAATTAAAGTTTTCCCCACAAAAAATCCCCAATCAGGGTAAGGGAATTGCTTTTTTCCCAGGGCCTTTATGGGGTATTTTGAGGAAAAAACTGTTAAGGAAAATAGAGGGGAATTTTTAAAGTAGTGTCAGGAAAAAAGATTTTTAAAAAGAAAGTTAATGGTTTGGAAAGTTGACACCAGGGACTTCTTTAATTTTTAAAAGCAGTAGGCCCCTTCCAGAACCCGGTTAAAAATTGCGTTTGGGACCACCTCAAGGTAAAAGCCAAAGGGGATGGGCAACTGTCCAGGTCCAAATATGCTGTTACCACTACAAAGAAGCTCATGAAGCTTCTTCAAAGCAATGTAAAAGGTACAAATTTGAAAAGGAAGTATTGATAATAAGGAGCAAGGAGAAAGTTAGTTTTCCAGAGGGAAAGTGACATGCCCGTGTGCTGCTTCCACAGCCAGGTAGGTCCTTTCCTTCGGTTCTAGCCCATCCTACTTCCCACCAACCCTTGCCCTCCAATCCTTCTTACAACACACACTCTGCCACTTCCTTTAAACCTCAGTCCCAAATTGCTGACACTGCCTCTGGTGAGTTGTTTCCACCAGAAACGGAGTAGGAGTGAGGGGTCTATTGAGGAGACTCCTCCCAAAGTAAGGTCTTTGGAGCCATATTTTAAGGCTCCAGAGGCCTCCACAGGGGCCTCTGCTGCTAGGCAGAATGCCCCTGAAGTAAAGGCTCAGGCACGCCCTTTGCCCAGGCAAAGGAATCATAAAACCTGTCCAAGGGTACCTGTTGAAACTAGTTCCACAGGTAAACAACCATTAAAAAGGTACTCGCAGGACCCGGGGAAAGGGACAGCCTAAATGGGGTGGGGCAAACCTTGACCACAGGTGCTGCCAAAACACCTTATGAAGAAATAATATAAAGAACTGCATCCCCTAACCCAAGGGGAATTATCAGGCAATTCATGCAACATGGGAAAAGAATTTACAACATTGATAGTTTCATGTAACCCATTTTTTCTGTATGCTAAAAGAATTATGACCAGGGGAAATCGTCACATTTTCCTGAGAGGTTTCCCAAAGTTCAAGACCATTATGGAACTATTGACAATGGACCTCATGGATTAGTAGTAGTAATAGTACGTCAAGATATTCCCTTCTAGGTCATCCACCTGCAGACAACACTACAGGTGAAGGCTATGAGAATAGGCTTGATACGACCTTACACTGTTGCATCCATCTACCTTCCTCCACATAATCTCAACGTAGATGATTTGGAAGATGTACTTGGGCAGTTGCCACATCCATTTCTACTCTTGGGAGATTTCAGTGGTCGGCATCACCTCTGGGGAGACACTTTGTGCAACCCTCGAGGAAGGGCCTTGGAGTCCTTGTTCTTAAGAGTAGATGCAGATTTACAGAACAGTGACACTCTCACACATTTCAATATTCAAACTGGGACATTCTCCAATATAGACCTATCAATAGGCTCACCTGATTCAAAAGTTGAACTTTACTTGGTAGGTCATGGAAGATTACATGGAAGCGACCACTTCCAAAAATTTTTGGGAGGAGGTGAATGGTATTTTTAAAATTTGAAGTGCAGAGATGGTGACTTGAACATGCGGACTGGAATCTTTTTAGTATTGCAAGGATCTGTGAATGATTTCCAGTGTATTCAAGATGCTGTTAATCACCTCACATCACGAATTCACCTTGCAGCAGAAGCATCCATTCCCAAAAGTAGACGGCCATTACCCTTTCCGACCTCCAGTACCATGGTGGTTGATGAATGCCAACAAGCTGTTAGAACAAGAAAAGCTGCATTAAGGCAGTTGAAACGACGCCCCCAGCATTGTAAACCTTGATCAATTAAAAAAAAAGACCCAAGCCAAGGCCAGGCGCGTGCTAAAGGGAGGCTAGACGGACATCGTGGAAAACAGTATGTCTCCTCAATTAACTCGGGGGACCCCCTTAGCATCTTACAAAACATTTTATTGTGATATATTGTGACTCTCGTAGGCCTTACAAGCAACAAGTAGTGAGGGAGGTTCAGGATTGGCTTGCACTGAAAATTTAACACGTAAAAAGATAAATCTATGTTGGGTGCCCGCACATGGTGTCAGTGGAAATGAGCGAGCTGATCAGAAGGCTAAGGGGGCTGCTGCTCAAACTCGTGATGCTCGTTTTCCTCTCCCACACACTGACCTGAAACCCAGCATCAGGAGTTGGAAGGAACAATGGGAGCATATCTCCAGAAATAAGATGCGAGAGATTAGAGATGACCTTGGCAGTTGGGTGGACTAGCATCCATCCATTAATGCTTAAGAAGACTAAGAATCGGGCTCACAAGACTGAGTCATGGGGCAATGATGGCCCAAAGTGAAGCACTTTGTAAGAGATCCAAGAGCCATTAACGATCGCACATGTAGTGGAAAGATGTGCAACATTCTCAGACCAAAGGGCGTATGTACTTGTCTCCCTCATATACACTGAAAAATGTATTGGGGAGGATTGTGACATAGAGGGTCTTATTAGTTTCCTTAGGGAGACTAACATTTTTTTTAAAATTTAATCATGCATAATGTTTATGCAATAATTTTATGCACTTACAGTATAATATTTATACTTTGTTTTTTAGTTTTTTATTGTTTTTTGTAAGATATTATTGATAGATGTTTTAAGTTTTAAACATATTAATATTTTTATTTAACAAGGTATTCGCGCTAATGACCTTAGCTGTTGATGCGGCGGATAATTTTAAATAATCAATCAATCAATCCTTGCCATTATGTTTAAAGAGAAAAGTCTTTAACCCCAGTTATGACCTAGTATCAGACATGTGGATTACAGCCAAATTACTGAAGAGGAAACTAAAAGTGCCCAGAGGGATTGAGAGGTTGATGCTGGGAATTAGCCTAAGAGATCGGATGAGGGTGACATGGATAAGGGAACAGGCAAACTGGAAGATATATTTGTGAGCATCAAAAGGAAAAAAATGGCAATGGGCAGGCCATATATATCAGAGGACAGGACGACAGATGGGCAAAGAAAGTAAGAGACTGGACCCTAGATAATATAAAGACACCAAGGACCAGACCAATGACAAAAATAATGTGACGAAATAACGAAATTTGGGAGCTAAGACTGGAAAACAAAAAACACAAGACAGACAAAGTTGGAAAAGGTTGGGAGAGGCCTATGCCCTGCATTTGGGTTGATTCAGGGTGCTGCTGGTGATGGTATATGCAAAGTGGTGTGTATATATATAATAAAATATATTATAAAATAAAATATATATAAATTAAAATAAATATATAAGATATATAATTTAAAAAATTTATATAATATATTATATATATATATGATATATATAAAATTATATATATATAAAATTTTATATATAATAAAATATATTATATATATAATATATATATATATTAATATTATATATATATAATATTATAATATATATATATATATATATATAATTATATATATATATATATATATATATATAATATATATATATATATATATATATATATATATAATATATGAAATATATAAAATGTTGGGCGTGCCTGGTGTGTGTGTGTGCATATAAATTAATTAATAATTAATTTAAAAAGAAGAAAGAAAAAAAATATATAATTTAATATATAAAATAAAATATATATATAGATATATATATATATATAAAATATATATATAATATATATATATTTGTGGTGGATGTGTGTGTGCAGATATGTATGAATAACATGGTGTGTGGTGGTTTAAAGTGTGTGAGATAGAATGACTCACCTGTATGTAATGGAGGTATAACAGAAGTAGAGGTAAAGATTGATTGATTTTATAACGCGTCAACAGTAAGTCATTTGTGGCAAACACATTGTTTGATTTTAAAAATCTATCAATAAATATTTACAATAACAATAAATATATCAAAATCAAAGATAAATATTATGCTCTAAGCGTATAAATTATTGCTCAATATTATGGCATAATTAAATCTCATTGAAAATATTTGTTCCTAAAAAGGAAACCAATAAAAGGAAACCTTTTTTATAAAGTCAAACCAATTTCCCCCCCAA
>NW_023659743.1:2500-20691 GCF_015228065.2 Penaeus monodon
ATCATTATTATTGCAATTATTGGAGTTATAGTATATATTTTTACAATAATACTAATAACCACAACAATAATAATAGTAATAACAATAATAATAACAATAATAACGATTTTATAATAATTATTTATATCATTATCTTAATTAGTATCGTTATTACTGTAATTATTAATGTTATAATAATTATTTTTGCAATTATATACCAGTACAAATAATAATAATGATAATAATAACAATAATAATACTAATAACAATATTATAACCACTAGCATTATTATTATTATACTTATACTTATTATTATTATTGTTATTATTACAGATATAATAGATTTTTTGGCAATGATACTAATAATTAAGATAATAGTAATAATAATAATAATAATAATAATAATAATAATAATAATAATAATAATAATAATAATAATAATAATAATAATAATAATAATAATAATAATAATAATAATAATTTTAATAATATTCAAATGCTATCAAAATTCTCTTTATTCTCACTTTTATCATCATTATTGTTATGATTAATACAATTCTGGTAATTATTATCATTATTACCCTAATAATTGCCGAAATCACCAAAGAAATCGAAAAAACGTCATTTTGGAGTATACTCTCAAAAGGCTATATTTCGCTAGATTTTGCCGCTTTTTCGACTTTTGGGAATGTTTTTCTTATACCTTTTTTATATTATATATGGGCACAATTATTGTTATTATCATCATCATTATCATGATTATCATCATTATTATCGTTATCATCATCATTATCATCATTATCATCATTATCATCATCATTATCATCATTATTGAAATTATTATCATCATTATTGCAATTGTTATCCTTATTATTGCAATTATTGGAGTTATAGTATATATTTTTGCAATAATACTAATAACCACAACAATAATAATAGTAATAACAATAATAATAACAATAATAACGATTTTATAATAATTATTTATATCATTATCTTAATTAGTATCGTTATTACTGTAATTATTACTGTTATATGATTATTTTTTTTTGCAATAATATACCAGTAAAAATAATAATCGATATAATAACAATATAATACTAATAACAATATTATAACCACTACATAATTATTATTATACTTATACTTATTATTATTATTGTTATTATTACAGATATAATAGTTTTTGGCAATGATACTAATGATTAGATAATAGTAATAATAATAATAATATAATAATAATAATAATCATAATAATACTAATAATAATAATAATAATATAATAATAATACTAATAATATAATAATACTTTTAATCATATTCAAATGTTATCAAATTTCTCTTGATTCGCACTTTTATCATCATTATTGTTATGAGTTAATACAATTCTTGTAATTATGATCATTATTGAACCCTAATAATTGCCGAAATCACCAAAGAAATCGACGAAAACGTCCTTTTGGAGTATACTCTCAAAAGGCTATCTTTCGCTAAGATTTTGCGCTTTTTCACTTTGGGAGGTTTTTCTTATACCTTTTTTATATTATATATGGCCACAATTCCTGTTTTATTATCATCATCATTTATCATGATTATTATCAATTATTATCGTTTCATCATCATTTATCATCATTATCATCATTATCATCATCATTATCATCCTTAATTGCAATTAATTATCATCATTATTGCAATTGTTATCATTATTATTGCAATTATTGGAGTTATAAGTATATATTTTTTGCATCAATACATAACCACAACAATAATAATAGTAATTAACAATAATAATAACAATAATAAAGATTTTATAATAATAATTTATATCTTTATCTTAATTAGTATCGTTTATTACTGTAATTATTACTGTTATAATAATTATTTTTGCAATTATACTATCGTACAAATAATAATACAATGATAATAATAACAATATAATACCAATAACAATTATTATAACCACTAGCATTATATTTAATTATACTATACTTATTATTGTTTTATTGTTATTATTACAGATTAATAGATTTTTGGCAATGATACTAATATTAAGAGATAATAGTACAATAATAAAAATATAATAATAATAATAATATATAATAATAATAATAATAATAATAAAAAATTTAATAATAATATAATAATATAATAATATAATTTTAATACTATTCAAATGTTTCAAATTCTCTTATTCTCACTTTTATCTCATTATTGTTATTATTACTACAATTCTGTAATTATTATCATTATTACCCTGAATAATTGCCGAAATCACCAAAGAAATATTCGAAAAAATGTCATTTTGGAGTATACTCTCAAGGCTATATTTCGCTAGGATGTTGCCGCTTTTTCGACTTTTGGGAATGTTTTTCTTATACCTTTTTTATATTATACATGGACACAATTCCTGTTAGTTATCATCATCATTATCATGATTATCATCATTATTTCGTTATCATCATCATTAGCATCATTATCATCATTATCATCCATGCATTATTATCATTATTGCAATTATTATCATCATTATTACAGTGTTACTTCATTTTATTGCATTATTGGAGTTATAGTATATTTTTTGCAATAATACTAATAACCACAACAATAATATTATTAATACAATAACAATAACAATAATAAACGATTTTCTAATAATAATTGTATATCATTATATTATTTATTATCGTTATTACTGTAATTATTACAGTTAATAATAATTATTTTGCATTATACTAACAGTACACAAATAATAATAAATGATAATAATAAAATAATAATACTAATAACACATATTATAACCACTAGCCTTATTATTATTATACTTAATAACTTATTGATATTATTGTTATTATTACAGATATAATGATTTTTTTGGCAATGTACTAATAATTAAGATAATAGTAATATAATATAATAATACTAATAATTATATAAATAATAATGATAATAATAATATAATAAATAATAATAATAATAATATTTTAATAATAATCACATGTTATCAAAATTCTCTTTATTCTCCTTTTATCATCATTATTGTTATGATTAATACAATTCTGGTAATTATTATCATTATTACCCTAATAATTTGCCGAAATCACCAAAGAAATCGAAAAAAACGTCATTTTGGAGTATACTCTCAAAAGGCTATATTTCGCTAGATTTTTGCCGCTTTTTTCGACTTTTGGGAATGTTTTTCTTATACCTTTTTTATATTATATATGGACACAATTCCTGTTATTATCTCATCATTATCATGATTATCATCATTATTATCGTTATCATCATCATTAATCATCATTATCATCATCATTATCATCATTATTTGCAATTATTTCATCATTATTGCAATTGTATCATTATTATTGCAATTATTGGAGTTTTTCGGTATATATTTTTTGCAATAATACTAATAACCACAACATATAATAGTAATAAGACTAATAATAACAATAATAACGATTTTATGTAATAATTTATATCATTATCTAATTAGTATCGTTATTACTGTAAATTATTACTGTTATAATAATTATTTTTTTTGCAATTTTACTACCAGTAAAAATAATATAATGATAAATAATAAACAATAATATACTAATAGCAATATTATACCACTAGCATTATTATTTCATACCTATACTTATTATTATTATTGTTATTATTAACAGATATAATAGATTTTTTGCACTGATTACTAATAATTAAAATAATAGTATAATAATAATAATAATATAATATAATAATAATAATATAATAAATAATAATAATAATATAATAATAATATATTAATAATCATATTATAATAATAATAATAATCTTAATAATAATTTTAATAAAATTGAATGTTATCAAAAATTCTCTTTATTCTCACTTTATCATCATTATTGTTTTGATTTATACAATTCTGGTAAGTATATCATTATTACCTAATATTTGCCGAAATCTACCAAAGAAATCGAAAAAAAAACCGGCCCATTTTGGAGTATCTCTCAAAAGTCTATATTTCGCCTAGAATTTTGGCCGCTTTTTCGAACTTTTGGGGATGTGTTTTTCCTTATAACCTTTTTTTAATATTTATATGGACATAATTCCTGTTTTTATCATCATCATTATCATGAATTATCACAATTATTATCGTTATCATCATCATATCAACATTATCATCAATTACATCATCATTATCACATTATTGCAATTATTATCATCATTATTGCAATTGGTTTATCATTATTATTGCAATTATTGGAGTTATAGTATAATATTTTTTGCAATAATATAATTAACCACAACATAAAAATAGTAATCACACTAATAATAACAACAATAACGATTTTATAATAATTATTTATATCATTACTTAATTAGTAATCGTTATTACTGTAATTATTACTGTTATAAGGGATATATTTTTTGCAATTTATACTACCAGTTATCAAATAAAAATATGATAATAATAACAGTAATAATACTAATAACAATATTATAACCACTAGCATTATTATTACTATACTTTTATACTTATTAGTTATTATTGTTATTATTTACATATATAATAGAATTTTTTGCAATGACCTAATAATTAAGATAACATAATAATAATATATAATACTAATAATCATATATGTATAATGTAATAATAAATATATAATAATAATATAATAATAAATAATAATAATAATTTTATAATAGTCAACTGGATGTTTATCAAAATCTCTCTATTCTCACTTTTATCATATTATTGTTATGATTAATACAATTCTGGTAATTCTATCATTATACCCTAATAATTGCCGAAATTCACCAAGAAATATTCGAAAAAACGTCATTTTGGAGTATCTCTCAAAAGGCTAATTTTCGCTAGATTTTGCCGCTTTTCGGGGACTTTTTGGCATGTTTTTCTATAACCTTTTTAAAAAAAAAAGATATTATATATGGACACAATTCCTGTTATCATCATCATCATTATCATGATTATCATCATTATTATCGTTATCACATCATTATCACATTTATCATATTATCATCATCATTATCTCATTATTGCATTCTATCATGCATTATTGCAATTGTTATCATTATTATTGCAATCATTGGAGTTATAAGTATATATTTTTTGCAATAATACTATAACCACACAATAATATATTAATAACAATAATAATACAATAATAACAATTTATAATAATTATTTATATCTTATCTTAATTAGTATCGTTATTTGACTGTAATTATTACTGTTATAATAATTTTTTTGCAATTATTACTACCAGTACAAATTAATAATATGAATCACTAATAACAATCCTATACTATAACAATATTATAACCACTATCATTATTTATTATACTTATACTTATTATTATTATTGTTATTATAAGATATAATAGATTTTTTGGGCAATGATATACTAATAATTATGATAATAAGTAATAATAATATAAATAATAATAATAATAATCATCATAATAGATAATAATAATAATAATAATCATATAATGATCATAATAATAATTTTAAAAATAATATTCAAATGTATCAAAATTCTCTTTATCTCACTTTTATCTCATTATTGTTATGATTAATACATTCTGTAATTAATTATCATTATTACCCTAATAATTGCCGAAACTCACCAAGAATCGAAAAACGTCCTTTTTTAGTACACTCTCAAAAGGCTATATTTCGCTAGATTTTGCAGCTTTTTCGACTTTGGGAATGTTTTTCTTATACCTTTTTTTATATTATATATGGACCCAATTCCTTTATTATCATCATCAATTATCATGATTATCATCATTAATTATCGTTATCATCATCATTATCACATTAATCATCATTATCATCATCATTATCATCATTATTGCAATTATTATCATCATTATTGCAATTGTTATCATTTTAATTTTATTGCAATTATTGGAGTTATAGTATATATTTTTGCAATAATACTAATAACCACAACAATAATAATAGTAATTTTTAACAATAATAATAACAATAATAAGCGTTTTATAATAATTAATATTATATCATTATCTTCATTAGTAATCGTTATTACTGAACTTATTACTGTTATATTTATTTTTTGCAATTATACTACCCGTTACAAAGAATATAATGTAATAAAACAATAATAAACTAATAACACTATTTAAACCACTAGCATTTTATATTATACTTATAACTTATTATTATTATGTTATTATTACAGAATATAATGAGATTTTTTGGGCAATGATACTAAAATTAGTTAATAGTAATAATAATATAATAATATAATAATAATAATAATAATAATCATCTAATAGTATAATAATAATAAATAATAATAATAAGAATAAAATAATACTGATAATATAATAATAATTTTATAATAGTCAAATTTATCAAAATTCTCTTTATGTCTCACTTTATCATCATTATTGTTATGATTAATACAATTCCTGGTAATTATTTACATTTATTACCCTAATAAGTTGCCGAAATCACCAAAGAATCGGGGGGGGGGGGGAAAAATCGTCATTTTGGAGTATACTCTCAAAAGCTATATTTCGGCTAGATTTTGCCGCTTTTCCGATTTTGGAAGGTTTTTCTTATATCTTTTTTTACAATCATATTATGGACACAATGTCTGTTATTATCATCATCATTTCAGGGAAACATGATTCTCATCATTATTATCGTTATCATCATCATTATCATCATTATCATCCATTATCATCATCATTATCATCAATTGTTAAATTATTATCGTCACTTTGTATTGCAATTGTTATCATTAGTATTGTAATTATGAGTTATAGTATATAATTTTGCAATAATACTAATAACCACAAATATAATAATAGTAAACATAATATAACAATAATAACGATTTTATAATAATTATTTATATCATTTCTTAATTTTTATCGTTATTACTGTAATTATTTACTGTTTATAATAATTATTTTTGCCATTATACTACATAAAATAATAATAATGATAATAATAACATATAATACTAATAGCAATATTATAACCTCTAGCATTTATTATTAGTATCTTATACTTACTTATTATATTGTTTATTTTTTGAGCAGATATATAGATTTTTTTTCGCAATGATACTAATATTAGATAATTTAATAATAAGTGGAATAATAATAATAATAATAATAAAATAATAATGATAGTAATAATAATAATGAAATAATAAAATAATACTAATAATAATAATAATTAATAATAATAATAATAAATATACAATAATAGTAATTTTAATATATTCATTGTTATCAAAATTCTCTTTATTCTCACTTTTATCATCATTATTGTTGATGTTTAATAACAATTCTGGTACTTATTATCATTATTACCCTAATAAGTGCCGAAATCCACCAAAGAAATCGAAAAAACGTCATTTTGGAGTATACTCTCAAGGTATATTTTCGCCTAGATTTTGGCCGCTTTTTCGACTTCCTGGGAATATTTTCTTATACCTTTTTTTATATTATATAATGGACACAATTTCCTGTTTATTATCATCATCATTATCATGATTATCATCATTATTATCGTTATCATCATCGTCTCATCATTATCATCATTATCATCATCATTAATCAACATTATTGCAATTTATTATCATCATTATTGGCAATTGTTATCTTAAGTATTGCAATTATTGGAGTTATAGTATATATTTTTTGCAATAAATACCAATCACCCCCACAACAATAATAATAGTAATAACAATAATCATATATATAATATGATATTATAATAATAATAATAGATAATAATAATAATAATAATAATAATACTAAGATAATAATAATTAATACTAATAATAATTTTATAATATTCACATGTTATCAAAATTCTCTTATTCTCACTTTTATCATCATCATTATCATCATTATCGGCATCATTCTCATCATTATTGCAATTATTATCATCATTTATTGCAATTGTTTATCATTATTATTGCAATTATTGGAGTTATAGTATATATTTTTTTGCAATAATCTAATAACCACAACAATAGATAATAGTAATACCAATAATAATACAATAGTAACGATTTTATAATAATTATTTATATCATTGTTTTAATGACATATCGTTATTACTGTAATTATTAATGTTATAAATAATTATTTTTTGCAATTATACTAACCAGTACAATAATCATAATGATACTAATACACTAATAATACTAATAACAGATTATAACCACTAACATTATTATTATTCTACTTTAGACTTATTTTTCTTATTGTTATTATTACAGAATATATAGATTTTTTTTTGGGCATGATACTATAATTAAGATAATAGTAATATAATAATAATATAATAATATAATCATAATAGATAATAATAATAATATAATAATATTTTAAATAATTATTCAAATGTTATCAAACTCTCTTTATTCTCCCTTTTCATCATTATTGTTATGATTATACAATTCTGGTCATTTTATCTTATTACCCTAATAATTGCCGAATCACCAAGAAATAGCAAAAAACGTCCTTTTTTAGTACACTTCAGAAGGCTATATTTTTTCGCTAGAATTTTTGCCCGCTTTTTCGACTTTTGGAATGTTTTTCTTTATACCTTTTTTATATTGTATATGGACATAATTCCTGTTATTATCATCATCATTTCATGATTATCTCATTATTATCGTTATCATCATCCATGTATCATCATCCCTTATCATCATTATTGCAATTATTATCATCATTATTGCAATTGTATCATTATTAATTGTCAATTATTGGAGGTATAGAATATATTTTTTGCAATATACTAATAACCGAAAACAATAATAATAGTACTACAATAATATAACAATAATAAAGATTTTTATAATAATTTATTATATCTTATCTTAATTAGTATCGCTATACTGTATTATACTGTTATAATAAGTATTTTTTGCAATTATACTACCAGTACAAATAATATATGGATAATAATAACAATAATAATACTAATACATATTATAACCACTAGCATTATTATTATTATACTTATACGTATGATTATTATAGTTATTATGACAGATATAATAGATTTTGGGCAGTGATACTAATAATTCAAGATATTAGTAATAATAATAATAATAATGAAATAATAATAATAATAATAATAATAATAATTAATATAATAATATAATAATAATAATAATAATAATAATAAGAATTTTAATAATATTCAATGTTAATCACAGTTCTCTTTATTCTCACGTTTATTCATCATTATTGTTATGATTTAATACAATTCTGGTACTTATTATCATTATTACCGCTATAATTGCCGAATACCAAGAATCGAAAAACGTCATTTTGGAGTTACTCTCAAAAGGCTATATTTCGCTAGATTTTGCAGCTTTTTCGAATTTTGGAATGTTTTTCTTATACCTTTTGTTTATATTATAATGGACACAATCCTGTTATTATCATCATCATTTCATGATTATCATCATTATTATCGTTAATCATTATCATTATCATCATTATCATCATTATCATCATCATTATCATCATTATCGCAATTATTATAATCATTATTTGGCAATTGTTTATCATTATTATTGGCAATTATTGGAGTTTATAGAGTATATATTTTTGCAATAATACTAATAACGATTTCACAACAATAATTTATAGTCACTAACAATATTAGATAATAATAATAACGATTTTATAATAATAATTTATATCATTATCTAATTGTGTCGTTATTACTGTAATTATTACTGTTATAATAATTATTTTTGCAATTATACTACCAGTACAAATAATAATAATGATAATAATAACAATAATAATACTAATAACAAATTATAACCACTAGCATTATTATTATTATACTTATACTAATTATTATTATTGTTATTATTACAGATATAATAGATTTTTTGGCACTGAAACTAATAATTAAGATAATAATAAAAATAATATAATAATAATAATATAATAATAATAATATAATAATAATAATAATAATAATAATAATAATAATAATAATAATTTTAATAATATTCAAAGGTTATCAAAATTCTCTTTATTCTCACTTTTATCATCATTATTGTTATGATTAATACAATTCTGGTAATTATTATCATTATTACCCTAATAATTGCCGAAATCACCAAAGAAATCGAAAAAACGTCATTTTGGAGTATGCTCTCAAAAGGCTATATTTCGCTAGATTTTGCCGCTTTTTCGACTTTTGGGAATGTTTTTCTTATACCTTTTTTATATTATATATGGACACAATTCCTGTTATTATCATCATCATTATCATGATTATCATCATTATTATCGTTATCATCATCATTATCATCATTATCATCATCATTATCATCATTATTGCAATTATTATCATCATCATTGCAATTGCTATCATTATTATTGCAATTATTGGAGTTATATATATTTTTTGCAATAATACTAATAACCACAACAACAATTAGTAAACAATAATAATAACAATAATAACGATTTTATAATAATTATTTATATCATTATCTTAATTAGTATCGTTATTACTGTAATTATTACTGTTATAATAATTATTTTTCCAATTATACTACCAGTACAAATAATAATAATGATAATAATAACAATAATAATACTAATAACAATATTATAACCACTAGCATTATTATTATTATTATACTTATACTTATTATTATTATTGTTATTATTACAGATATAATAGATTTTTTGGCATGATACTAATAATTAAGATAAGTAATAATAATAATAGTAATAATAATAATAATAGTAATAATAATAATAATAATAATTTTAATAATATTCAAATATTATCAAAATTCTCTTTATTCTCACTTTTATCATCATTATTGTTATGATTAATACAATTCTGGTAATTATTATCATTATTACCCTAATAATTGCCGAAATCATCAAAGAAATCGAAAAAACGTCATTTTGGAGTATATTCTAAAAAGGCTATATTTCGCTAGATTTTGCCGCTTTTTCGACTTTTGGGAATGTTTTTCTTATACCTTTTTTATATTATATATGGACACAATTCCTGTTATTATCATCATCATTATCATGATTATCATCATTATTATCGTTATCATCATCATTATCATCATTATCATCATTATCATCATCATTATCATCATTATTGCAATGATTATCATCATTATTGCAATTGTTATCATTATTATTGCAATTATTGGAGTTATAGTATATATTTTTGCAATAATACTAATAACCACAGCAATAATAATAGTAATAACAATAATAATAACAATAATAACGATTTTATGATAATTATTTATATCATTATCTTAATTAGTATCGTTATTACTGTAATTATTACTGTTATAATAATTATTTTTGCAATTATACTACCAGTACAAATAATAATAATGATAATAATAACAATAATAATACTAATAACAATATTATAACCACTAGCATTATTATTATTATCCATTTTATTATTATTATTGATTATTAAAATATTAAAAATTTTTGGAAGATATAAAAAAATATTAAAATAATAAAATAATAAAATAATAATAATTAATTAAAAATTAAAAATAAAAAATTTTTTTTAATTTAAATTTTTAAAATTTTTTTTCTCCTTTTTAAAATTATTTTATAAAAAATTTTAATATACTTATTACCCTAATATTCAAAAAACAAAAAATCAAAAATATTTTGGGTATTTCCCAAAATAATTTTTTTCAATTTTCCTTTTTCGATTTTGGGATTTTTTTATAACCCTTTTTTTTTTATTTAAACAATTCCCCCTTTTTTTCTTTTTTATCATTCTCTTATTTACTTAATCTCATTTTGTAATTAATCAACCTTTAAAATTAGCAAAATTTTTACTATTATTGCAATTTTTTTTAAAAAAAATTTTGGGTTAAGGAATATTTTTTGTAAATTCCCCTAATTGAATTTAAAAAATAATAAATTTTAAAATTTTATATCATTATAAAAAAAATCTTTTTACTTAAATATTACGTTATAATAATTTTTTTGGCAATTATACCCTCAAAAAAAAATTATATAAAAAAATAAAAAATTTTTAAAATTTTAAAATAATTTCAAAATTTTTAATAAAATTAATTTTATTTTTAAAAATTTTTAAATTTTTTTTCAAAAATCTAATTTGTTTTTAGTAATTAATAAATTTAAAAAATAATTTTTTCAATAATAATAATAAAAATAATAAAATAATAATTTTTTAATATTTAAATTTATAAAATTTTTTTATTTACTTTAATATATTATTTTTTATTAAAACAATTTTAATTTTTCATTTTTAAAAATTAAAACAAAAAAAATAAAAAAAATAAATTTAAAAATCTAAAAAATTTTCCCAATTTTCCCTTTTTCATTTTTTTTTTTTTTATACCTTTTTTATATTTAAATACAATTTGTTTTTTTTATCATTTATCTAAAATCAAATTACCAAACAAACTCATTTATATCTTAAAAACCCTTATTCTTATTTCCTTTTGTTTTTTAATTTTTTTTTAATATTTTTATATTTTATTTTTTAAAATTAAAACACCTAAAAAATGTAAAAACATTAAAAAAATAATAAATTTATAAATTATTTTACTTATCTTAATTATACGTTTTATTTTTTTTAAAAAGTTTTTAAAAAAAAAATTTTTTAAAAAAATACCCTAAAAATAAAAAATATAAAAAAAAAATAATTTTTATTTAAAATGTATTTTTAAAAAATTTTTTTTTATTATTATTTTAATAAGTATAATAATTTTTAAAAAATAAATTTAAATAATATAATAATAATAATATAAAAAAATAATATATAATAATAATTAATTTTAAAAATTTTTTTTTATCAAATTTTCAAAAATTTTCTTTTTTTCCCTTTTTTATATTAAATTTTGTTTTAAAATTTTAAATTTTTACCCCTTTTTACCCAAAAAATCCCAAAAAAACCCGAAAGAAAAAATCATTTTAGTTTAAAAAAACCTTTTTAATTCCATTTTTTTTTTTTGAATTTTTTATATTTTTTTATTTTTTTTTAAATTCCAAAAACCTCTTATTTTAATATTTAAAATTATAAAGTTTTTTTTAATAAAAATTTTTTTCATTTCTTATTTTTTTTTGAATTTTACTTTATAAAAATTTTTTTTTTTGCAATAAAATAAGTAAAAATTTAATAATAATAAAAAAAAATTTTAAAAAAAAAATATTATAAAAATTTTTTTAAATTTTATACTTATTTTATTATTTTTTATTTTAAAATTTTTTAATTTTTAATTATAATAAATAAAAAAAATAATAATAAAAAAAAATAAAATAATAAAAAAAAAAAAATAAAAAAATAAAATAATAATTAATATAAAAATAATAAAAAAAATTTTTTAATAAATTAAAAGTTTTTAAAATTTCTTTATTTATTTTATTATATTATTTTAAAATTAATAAATTTTAATATATATTTTTTATAATAATTTTAAATAACCCCAAAAATAAAAATTTTTTTTATTTCTCAAAATGTAATTTATAATTTTGGTTTTTTAATTTTTAATATTTTTCTTATAAACCTTTTTTTTTAAAAAAAAAGGGAAAAATTTTTTATTATCCCAGTTTTATTTACTCTTTTTTCGTTTATTTTCTTATCCCTTTTTTTATTATTTCAATCTTTATCATCATTTTTCAAAATTATCTCATTTTTAAAGTTTCATTATTATTCAATTATTATTTAAATTTTTATTTTTTCAAAAAATTTTCCCAAAAAAAAATAATGTTTTTTAAAAAAAAAATTAATAAGATTTTTTAATAATTATTTAAATTATTTTATTATACTTTTTATTAAAAATTACTTTAAATAAATTTTTTTTCAAATTTTTAAGTTAAAAAAAAAATGGAAAAAATAAAAATATAAAAATTTTTAAAAATTTACCAAAAAAATTTTTAATTTTAATTATACATATTAATTTTTATCTATTATACAAATTTTAAAATTTTTTTAATATACTTAAAATTAAAAAAAATTAAAAAAATAATAATTTAAAAAAAATAATAATAAAATAATAAAAAAAAAATAATAATAATAATAATTTTAATAATATTCAAATGTTTCAAAATTTCTTTATTCTCACTTTTATCATCATTATTGTTAGATTAAAAACAATTCTGGTAATTATTATCATTATTCCCAATAATTCCGAAATCCCAAAGAAAACGAAAAAACGTCATTTTGGAAGTATACTCTCAAAAGCTATATTCGCTAGATTTTGCCCCTATTTCGCTTTGGAATGTTTTTCTTATACCTTTTTTTTATTATTATGGAACAATTCCTCTTATTATCATCATCGTTTTATGGTTCATCATTATTATCGTTTCATCATCATTTTCATCTTTTTCTCATTATTGCATTATTTCATCATTATTGCATTGTTTTCTTTTTTGCAATTTTGGAGTTATAGTATATATTTTTGCAATAAAACTAATAACCACAAAATAATAAAAGTAAAAACAAAAATTAAAATAAAAACGATTTTATAATAATTTTTTTATCTTATCTTAAATTAGTATCGTTTTACTGTAATTATTACGTTAAATAATTATTTTTGCAATTATATACAAGTACAAAAAATAATAAAGATAAAATAACAAAAAATAATACAATAAATTTATAACCATACTTATTATTTTTTACTTTACTTATTTTTTATTATTTTTTATTATTACAGATATAATAGATTTTTTGGCAATAATACTAAAATTAAAATAATATATAATAAAAATAATAATAATAATAATAATAATAATAAAAATAATAATAAAAAATAATAATAATAATTTTTAAAATTCAAAAAGTTATCAAAATTCTCTTTTTTCCACTTTTATCATCATTATTGTTATGATTATAAATTTTTGGTAATTATTATCATTATTACCCTAATAATTGCCGAAATCACCAAAAAAAATCGAAAAAAAGTCATTTTTGGGGTTACTCTCAAAAAGGGTATATTTCGCTAGATTTTGCCGCTTTTTTCGACTTTTTTGGGAATGTTTTTCTTTTACCTTTTTTATTTATAATGGACACAATTGCTGTTATTATCATCATCATTATAGATTATCATCATTTTATCGTTTCATCATCATTAATCTTATCATCATTATATCATCTTACATCATTTTGCAATTATTATCACAATATTGCAATTTTTATCATTATTATTGCAATTTTTGGAGTCTAGTTATATTTTTGCAATAAACTAATAACCCAAAAATAATAAAATAAAAAAATAAAAATAACAAAAAGATTTTATTAAAATTTTTTTATCATTATCTTTAAATTTGTATCGTTATGACTGTATTATTACTGTTAAATAATTTTTTTGAAAATTTTACTACCAGTACAAATAAAATAATGATAATAATAAAAATAATAAAACTAAAACAATATTATAACCACTAGCTTTTTTATTACATACTTATACTTATTATTATTTTTATTATTACAGTATAATAGATTTTTTTTCAATGATCTAATAATTAAGATAATAGTTTATAATAATAATAAAAATAATAATAAAAAAATAATAAAAATAATAAAAAAATAATAATAATAATAAATAATAATTTTAATAATATTCAATTTATCAAAATTCTCTTTATTCTCCTTTTATCACATTATTGTTATATTTACAATTCTGGTAATTATTAATTATTACCCTAATAAATTTCCGAAAAACACCAAAAAATCGAAAAAACTCCTTTTTTTTAGTAAAACCCCTCAAAAGGCTATATTTCCTAGATTTTTGCCCTTTTCGTTGTGGGAAAGTTTTTTTTACTTTTTTATATTATATTGGCACAAACCCCTTATTTTCCATGTTATCTGAATTTTTCATCATTTTATCGTTATCATCATCTTAACCATTAAACTCATCATTTTCTCATTATTGCAATTATTATCATCATTATTGCAATTTTTATCATTATTTTGCAAAATTTTTGGAGTTTTTTAGTATAATTTTTTTTCAATAATCTAATAACCACAACAAAATAATATAATAACAATAATAATAACAATAATAAAGATTTTTTTAATAAATTTTTTATATATTTTCTTAATTTTATCGTTATTACTGTAAATTATTACTGTTTTTAATAATATTTTTGCAATTTTACTCCCTAAAATAAAAAAATGATAAAATACAATAAATACTAATAACAATATTATAACCACACATTATTATTTTTATACTTTTTCTTATTATTATTTTTGTTATTATTACAGATATAATAGATTTTTTGGCAATGATACTAATAATTAAGATGATAGTAATAATAATAATAATAATAATAATAATAATAATAATAATAATAATAATAATAATAATAATAATAATAATAATAATAATAATAATAATAATAATAATAATATTCAAATGTTATCAAAATTCTCTTTATTCTCACTTTTATCATCATTATTGTTATGAATAATACAATTCTGGTAATTATTATCATTATTACCCTAATAATTACCGAAATCACCAAAGAAATCGAGAAAACGTCATTTTGGAGTATATTCTCAAAAGGCTATATTTCGCTAGATTTTGCCGCTTTTTCGACTTTTGGGAATGTTTTTCTTATACCTTTTTTATATTATATATGAACACAATTCCTGTTATTATCATCATCATTATCATGATTATCATCATTATTATCGTTATCATCATCACTATCATCATTATCATCATTATCATCATCATTATCATCATTATTGCAAATATTATCATCAATATTGCAATTGTTATCATTATTATTGGAATTATTGGAGTTATAGTATATATTTTGGGAATAATACTAATAACCGCAACAATAATAATAGTAATAACAATAAAAATAACAATAATAACGATTTTATAATAATTATTTATATCATTATCTTAATTAGTATCGTTATTACTGTAATTATTACTGTTATAATAATTATTTTTGCAATTATACTACAAGTACAAATAATAATAATGATAATAATAAAAATAATAATACTAATAATTTTAATAATATTCAAATGTTATCAAAATTCTCTTTATTCTCACTTTTATCATTATTATTGTTATGATTAATACAATTCTGGTAATTATTATCATTATTACCCTAATAATTGCCGAAAACACCAAAGAAATCGAAAAAACGTCATTTTGGAGTATACTCTCAAAAGGCTATATTTCGCTAGATTTTGCCGCTTTTTCGACTTTTGGGAATGTTTTTCTTATACCTTTTTTATATTATATATGAACACAATTCCTGTTATTATCATCATCATTATCATGATTATCATCACTATTATCGTTATCATCATCATTATCATCATTATCATCCTCATTATCATCATTATTGCAATTATTATCATCATTATTGCAATTGTTATCATTATTATTGCAATTATTGGAGTTATAGTATATATTTTTGCAATAATACTAATAACCACAACAAAAATAATAGTAATAACAATAATAATAACAATAATAACGATTTTATAATAATTATTTATATCATTATCTTAATTAGTATCGTTATTACTGTAATTATTACAGTTATAATAGATTTTTTGGCAATAATACTAATAATTAAGATAATAGTAATAATAATAATAATAATAATAATAATAATAATAATAATAATAATAATAATTTTAATAATATTCAAATGTTATCAAAATTCTCTTTATTCTCACTTTTATCATCATTATTGTTATGATTAATACATTTCTGGTAATTATTATCATTATTACCCTAATAATTGCCAAAATCATCAAAGAAATCGAAAAAACGTCCTTTTTTAGTATACTCTCAAAAGGCTATATTTCGCTAGATTTTGCCGCTTTATCGACTTTCGGGAATTTTTTCCTTTTACCTTTTTTTTTATTATTATATATGGACACAATTCCTGTTATTATCATCATTATTATCATGATTATCATTATTACTATCGTTACCAACATCATTATCATCATAATCATCATTATCATCATCATTATCATCATTATTGCAATTATTATCATCATTATTGCAATTATTATCATTATTATTGCAATTATTGCAGTTATAATATATATTTTTGTAACTATACTAATAACAACAACAATAATAATAGTAATAACAATAATGAATAAAAACATAATAACGATATCATAAATTATTTTACTTATTCTAATAATTTC
>NW_023659744.1:0-17500 GCF_015228065.2 Penaeus monodon
AAAAAAAAAATTAAAAAAAAACCCCAAAAAAAAAAAAAAAAAAAAAAAAAAAAAAAAAAAAAAAAAAAAATAGAGTATAAAATCTAACCTAACCTAACAAAAAACCTAATAAATCACCCCAATCTAACATTCCAAAAAATAAAAATTTTAACTAAACCCACCGAAATTAATCTAACAAAATAACCCGCCAAACCTAATAAAACCAAATGTAGAAAATATAAGTAAGTACTAACGAACCAAATAACCAAAAACGATACCTAAAAAAATTTACCCAAACTAATTTCCGTTAATTTCGCCTAAATTCCTCATCTCACTAATCTTAACCCAAATTTTAACCCAACAAAATACATTTTCTAACAAACCCCCTCAAACCCTCCCAAACCCAAATCAAAATTCCCCTAACTAACTAAACCTAATCTAACCTAATAATATAATCCCCAAAATCATACACTGAATGCATGCGAAACAAAAAACATACACCCCAACCACACATGCAAACCCCGTAATAAACACACGTTCACCTCAGACTACACTATACAACTCCATTAGCAAAATACACACATTTCCCCTGAACCAATGCCCCACAGGCACACACATTCACACAACATGAATTTCACACATTTATATGCGCACAACACACACAACAAAACACAAGCACACGCACACTATCCCACACATATAAAAATTCGCAAAAATAAAGCAACCGACACACACATGCCACACAAGTATCACGCACATGCCAAAAAACATACATACAAACACGTACCACCTGCACACACAAAATGCACATACACCCAAAAAACCCCATCCTCACACAGATAAAAATACCAAAAAATAAATGTCCACATTGCAACTCACAGCACACACACAGCAGAGCGCCTGCCTAAAAATTAAAAATAAAACATGCCAAACACACCACATGTCCACTACAAAACAAGAATATCTCTTTAAAAGCTTATAAACCCTGTACAGGACTTAAAGCCCCCACACACAAAACACACACAACACACACACCAAAACCCCACAACACACACCACACACACAACAAAAACACCCAACGCAGCACACACCCACCCGCGCGGCGCGCACACACACACACATAACAGCCATGCCAAAGAATACACATACACCTGCAACAAAAACACCATGTCCATGTGTGTCCCCCGCTGTCTTCATTTTAAAAATATGTCATTTTTACATTCTCTGGACTGACATTAATTTACCAACAAGAAAACAAGCACAGAGTCGCCGCCATCAGGGGGTCGGAAACCCGACCCTTAGGGGCATTTTTTATAATCTTAAATGTGGTGATTTGGGTTCGTTTGGGGGGCTTCTTTCGTGTTCAAGAATTTTTGCTTTGCATTCCCAATGTATGTTTTTTTTCAAAAACTTTAGTATATATTCCAAAAAAGTTTTTCAGATTCCTTTTAAAACCCTTTTAATTTAAGATTTTTTTTTAGTTTTTGACTTCATGCTTTAAGATCGATACTTCTTAACCGTTTTGAGTTCACAATTACTTGTAAAATTTTTCTTTAGGTGTGTGTCTCTGAGCCATTCCAGTAGTTAGGGTGAGTCTATGGACTATAAAAGGAAAAAGTTAAAATATGTTATGCAGGACCTACATATTCATACACACACACACGCAGCGCGCGCGCGGCATATATATAGCGAGTAGAGATGATCTATAGATAGACTATATATATATAGACGAGCGTATATACTAGAGAGGCTAATATACATAAATAGATAAGTCATGGAATATATACATATAATAGACAGGAACTAAAATTCGGACAAATGGAAAAAGATGGACAAATACATGCACAGAAAATGAAGAAAACATGCACACAAAAGGACGAAACGCATGTGCAACGCGAAAACTTATTGGTGACGTAGACAACCATACGGTTAAAACACATAGGCATCCTTGAGTTACGTCCAGTAAAGGTAATAGCATATTCAGTGCAATCCCTTCCATACATAGAGGCAAAACACATCCGCCAGTGTGATTGATCAGTAATAAGACCTAGAGATTAGAGATATAGATATAGTATTATAGATAGATGAGAGAGATAGAATATATATAGTATATATGAGACATAGAGAATAGAATAGTATATATGATACATATGTATATATAGATATATATATATATATGATAGAAGATATATATAATTTTAAATTTTAAATAATTAGATATATATATATATTATAATGTTACATACACAAATAATATATATAAGATATTATATCTATAATATACTATATATATATAGATAATATATATATATATATATATACACATAAATTACAATATAGATATAGAATATATAATTATATATATATATATAGATATATAATATATAGTATTTAATAGTACCTTATAAAACACACACACACACAACATACACACCACAAAAAAAAAAACAATAACACACCACACAACAAAATATATATATAAATGAATAAATATATATATATATATATTATAGATATAATATATATAATTAGTATATATATATATATATATATGTGTCTGTATATCTATTACTATAGATATATATATATATATATATATATACTATATTATATATATCTATATAAAATTTTAAAATAAAATTACAAATATAAATTATTATATATATTATATATATATATAGTATATCACTCATATAATTATATATATAGATAGATTATTTATATATAAAAATACACACCAAATATATATATGGTATAATATACATATTTTTTTTTACGGTAGGTTCATGGTGAGCCGCCGTGTCAAAGCTGGATGTTTAATTGTAGTTGTATGTCTTGAAGCTCTTGGAGTGGTACGTGGTTAGCGGTCCAGTTCCTTCCACGGAGAGGCCGGTGTTACCTTTTAGGTAATCCTTCTCTCTATATATCGGGCTTGGACCGCGCATTGACTTGGGCAGGCTTGCCCAACCAGGGCTTGGTAGGCAATCGAGATGAAGTTCTTCCCAAGGGACCAACGCGCGCCGTTGACTCGAACCTCAGATTGCCGTCTTGGAAGTCCGATGCTCTAACACTCGTCCACCGCGGCTTAGATATTATAATAAATGTGTATATATGTCTACTATATACCTATATAGTATAAAAACATATTCATATGATAGTCAGATAGTAGGTATGATATATATATTATATATAATATTTATATATATATATAAGATATATATAATATAGATATAGATATATTGCTACGCCAAGTGGGTCTTTGCTCTGTGCGGAAACATGTGTTAACTGAAGGACCTGGGGAAAAACTATGACGCAGCTGGCTGTGAGGAGGTGAGCGGCGAACAAGCCGAGAGACGCTGTTGGGTGCTGCTCACTTGAAGACCTCGTGTTGCCCTTGGACCTGATATTTTGTGTTGCGTGTTATAAGCTGCTATTGTGCTGGTGGACATGATGGTTTCCCCCCCTGTATTGTGCCTATAGAAAAGTGTACGGGTAAATTACCTTGTGGAAATAAAGGAAAGACTGCCATTGCGTTATTTCTGACAGCCTCGACACTGTCGTTTCCTCTCGTGGTGTTCTGGGCCGCGTGGTGCTTGGTGCTCTTGGCGCTGTCAGTGTTCGGACCCTGTGGATAACACGGTCTTGCTTAGTGCCTTGGTTGGTGGCAGAGAGGACGATGCGGTCGGCGTAACAAAGGGCGGTGTCAGGAGTGGGTCTATGGGGGAATTTGTGATATTTGATAGTGAGACGCGCCGATTTATCATGTCCAAAGTTGGCGGTGTACCATGGAGGAGAGAGGGCTATGGACGATGGCAGGCACAGAGTGAGGTGAAGCGAGCCAGAGGAATGATCAATGCCATGCTGGCCGGTATGAGGGAGGAAATGGCACAAAAGGGCGAAGAAGCAGTCACAGAGGGCCTGCGAGCAGCCCGCACCATCTCGTCGATGATGCAAGGCAAGGAAGGCAGTAGGAACAGTTCTGCCGACTTGTTGAGGTGCTACAGAGCAAGCTTGCATCTGTGAGATGGAAAACTCAGCCGGTACACCGGACAAGGCAGTTCAACAGCGTGAAGAGTGAAAATGTATGGTAGAAGGTGCACACAGACTCTGAAGGGCGAGGTCAGGGCCTGAGGAGGAAGTGAAGGCGGAAAGGCGGCGTCATGAGCGTATTAACGTTGCAAGCAGAGAGGCAGACGAGGTTCTGGTCAACCGATGATAGAGTGTAGATTTACTGGGGTCTGCCTGGGGTCCGTAGGCAGAAACCCGGGCTCGCGTGTCGTGTCGGAGCACGTGGTCCAGGCAGAAGGCGGGGACCATCGCGACACCGCTCCCTTGGATAGGTGGCGGCAAATCGGACCCGGTCAACCCGCCTAGTTGCTCCCTCTACCTCTTCATCCCCCCCGGGTGTTAGTTCACGGAACGCGTTCTCCACCCCGCAAACACTCGGCCTCCAGACATTCTGTGAGGGAGTAAGACAGATGGTACGACGGGAAGGTGCCTGGGGGCATATGTTGCCCAAATTTGCAAATGCTGCATCTGCCCAGGGCTGAGCCAGGGAAGAGAAGGCCCTGCAGATGGTAAAGCGCTAAAAGGAGCCCCGCTGGTGGAAGTGTTGGGGCATCTGCCGCATCCCAACATCCTCTTACACAGCATGGCGGAGGCTTTGAAACGCCGTTTCGGACCACCAACACTAGGAACGAGGTTATATCGGGTCCACTTGAAGAAGCGGACTGGTGAGCGTGGCGAGAACTGTCCCAGCTGGCGCAGGATGTGGAGGCGTTGTAAAGGATGTAGTACTATGCAGGCTGAGAAGAATGTCGTGGCACTGGCCCGGCCCCCTCCCGATTCTTTGTTGACGCTTTGCAGGACCAGCAGCGCAAATTATACGATAAGCAGCACCAACCTGAGGACCGGGCAGGTGGCGCTGGCGAGGGCCTTGGGAGTTCGAGGCTTCCTGAAGGCAACCAGTGGCATAGGGCAGTGCTCAGCCCGCCGTAACCTCGGGACGGAAAGGCTAAAGTGGAGAGAGATAGCACTGAGGAAGGTGAGTCCCAGCACTTTCAAGGCTTTGTGTGGGCTGCGGTAAGGAAGGCACAGACGTTAATCGGTGTTGGAAGGCAGCGGAGAAACACGTTACTCTCAAGCGGACGGATTTGATGCCTTCCAGCAGTGTCTCCAAGGACTGTGGCAGGTATGTCACATCCGAGCCACAGGTACTAAGGCTAAGGAAGTGGTACAGGCAGGAAAACTCGGAAAGCTGGAGAGGGGGCCGGAAACCCAGGCGTCCTCGGTTACCGGGCCCGACTTAGGTAAGCTCGCAGTGGAACCATCACACGATGCAGGTGGAGGGTCAGTAGATGGAAGCATGCCGCTGACAGTGGACACTGAGGCTGAGAAGACCCTAGTGCGGCTTGATTGTGGCCACTATGCGACTTCCAGACGCACCACAGTAACTGTGCGAGTGTCACGGGGAATTGTCAGATCAAGGGGACAGTGGAGGCCCGTATTGGCGTGGGCATGCATGGGCAGCGGCGCCGGTGTATGTGGCCGATTTCTGGACGAGCACTGTGGCCTGGGCCTTGACTATGACGCAGAGTAAGGCGTGGTCAACTTGGACGGAAGCTGGTGAGGGTGATGGTGAAGATGTGCCTTGCTTCTAGGTGGTTGGACTCGTGCAGAGGTAGTTACGGCGGAGCGACTGCAACTTGCCCCCAGGACAGAGTATAGAATCCGGGGTCGACTGTCAAGAGGAAGGTGGTGAGTAGAGGGCCCCGTGGAGCCCATTCAAAAAACCTGCGCTGGCTGATGGTCGTAGCGATTGGGCGGAACCTTGTTGGACCAGGGGAGGGGTTTATTTTACAGGTTGGTAGCTAACTTCTCCATAAGGCACTGAAGGTGCAGCTGGTGCAAAGCTGGGCACTTGGAGGAAGTGGAGCGTCCAGAAGAGTCGTGTCGGGTGAGCAAGGAGTTGGTTGGTGTGGCGGCCGTTGCTGACTTCTCGAGGGATTTGGCGCACCGGCTGTGCGTTACCATGGGCCAGGAAGTTACTCCTGGGCCATGGTGAAAAAGAAGAGATGTTAACCCCAGTTAGCGGCGATGAGGACGTGGCAGACCGCTGACCCGAGATGAGACGAGCATTGGACGGGAGGGAATGAACAGACCGTCAATGGTACCTGGCCCAAGGTCGTGGGGCAGGAGATACCCCCTGGGGCACTGACCAAATCTAAGCGCCCACACCACCTCCACAGAGCAACACAGCGAGAGCGAAAAAAGCCGCGCTGGATGGAAAGATTGTGGTTTTTGAGAACTGTTTTATTTTAAATTTTCTGTAGTTTGTTTCAGGTTTAGAATGACAGAGCAGACGGGTCGTCTGATTGATAGGGGGGGATAGTGCTACGCCAGTGGGTTTTGTCTCTGTGCGAAAACATGTGTAACATGAAGGACCTGGGGAAAACATGACGCAGTGGCGTGAGCGGAGGAGCGGAGGAAAGCCGAGAGACGCTGTTGGGTGATGTCCTGTGAAGACCTCGTGTTTGCCCCTGTATTTTGTGTTGCCCGTTATAAGCTGTATTGTGCTGTGTGACATGCTGGTTTCCCCCTGTTGTGCGATAGAAAAAATGTACGGGGTAAATACCTTGTGGAATAAAGGAAAGGACGCCATTTTGCGTTTTTCGTGCCCTGCCTCGCCACGGGGTTCCTCTCGTGGTGTGGACGCTGGGTGCTTGGTGCCTCTTGAGCTGTTCAGTGTTCACGACCCTGGAATAAAACACGCCGTCTGCCTAAGCCTGCCTTGTGTTGGTGGCAGAGAGACGAGGCGGTAGCGTAGATAGATTTGATATTTACACACACCACACACACAAACACATATATTTAGTACATATCATATAGATACATATAAATTTATATAACTTATATCACACACACACACCACACACACACCAATACTATACTTGTAGACCATATGATACATACACACACACACACACACACACACACAAACATACCACAACACACCACACACACACACACACAAACTCTGTAGAATATAATGGTGTGTATGTATATATTCTAATATATATAAATATATATATATCATATATATACTATATATATAATATATATACATACATGATATACTTAAATTACACTTTACACTACACACACACACACACACACACACACACAACACACACACACACACATTTATATACTTAATACATAAATACATTTATACAATATCCACACACACACATATACAGATCGTAGTAATATATTTGGGTATTATATTTATTAAGTCTATGCTATACTTACACTCACACACACCCAACGCACACAGACACACCACACACACACACACACACACACACACACACACACACACACTCTCTCTCTCTCATACACACAACACACACAAACACACACACACACACAAAAACACAACACAACAACACACACACACACAAACACACACACACACACAAACACACAAACACAACTGAAGCCGTTACAAGACGGACGTTCAAGCGCGCTCTGGGCAGCAAGGCCAGCTGGTGGCCTCCATTGTTTTTTTATGCTCTTGGAATTTTTTTAGATTTCACTTCGGCTAGTACAAGTGCTAGTGCAGTGGTTTTCAGTGAATGTTCATAGTGTCGGTGTACTTTCTAAGAAATGAGCTTAATGCGTTCACGGCCCCCACCTACTTGCCGCGCCCCCTTCCCTATTTCTCTGGATTTGTGTTCCGCTGATTTTAAGTATGGTGCTTCCGGTACAAACAGAAAAACATATATCTCTTAAAAAACAATTGTGGTACCAAAAGTGAAGTGATACACATAGTAAAGAATTAGACATTTTCATGCCGGGGCAGCAAAAGGAGCCGTCACACTCAACGGCGCACTTTCCCTACTCCGGCTAGGAACAAGCAAAAGAAGGCCCAACAGCTAACAACCCTACCGACATTTGAAGTTCCCCGACTCTGGTACAGTTTCCCAAAGTTCATACTGTCTAATGTCACATACCTCAACAACAAAAGAGACGAGCTGCACACTATCATCACTCTGAATCACGGGAAATTGTAAGCCATCACAGAGGCGTGGCAATCCAGGCTGATACCATTACTATACTGGCAAACAGCATCTTACATCGCCTCCGCACAAACAAACGTGGAGGAGGGGTCACTGTTGTCCCAGAATGACCTCTCCGCCCACCCCCTGGGACGTGGAAGTCCGGTTGACCGGAAAGTGTTGGGTGCGGCGTCAACCTCCTCACCACCATCGCATCGCCGCGTCCCTCATCTGCTGTGTGATTTACCACCCCCCAAGCCCCCAAAAAACAAACTGTACGTCAGCCACCTGACCACACCAGGACCTTCTGCGGCGTTCGATACCGTCATGCAAGATGCATATGTTGTGATTTTAATGAAATAGAACCTTCTACTGGCAAAATGAGCCCATAGTCACAAGTAGTAAAACTTTCCACTTATGACCAGAAAACCTGGTTCTGATCCTTATGATTTACATGACGGATACAGCACCTCTACCGTATCTCCTGTCGGCCGCAGCAGACCCGTATCAGTGTTATGACTGCCTTCGGACCACCGTCTATCAGCCAGAGCAGACCAAGACCGGAAATATAGGGCACTCACAGTCCTCAATCATAACAGTTGGGCAATGGATTACCAACACCCGTGGACTGACGTTCCTTACCGCTGTTGAGTGGGGACAAGTGGCACTAATATTCGACGTCACTACGCTTTTTCACCACTTATTTCCGGAAAAAGTCACTCAGTAAACACCATCGACCCTGGCCTTGGATCACGGGCCGCATCAAAACGCCTTATTCAACAGACAAAAGTCAAGCCTTCACTCTGCACAACATCACGCCTACAAATCAATCCGCAACACATTCATCAGGGAAATAAAAAGCCAAGGAAACCTTCTAACCACAACAAACTACAACACTGCAGCCCAGCCAAGGTACGGAAAAGTTCGGAGCTTCGGCTTGCAGATCGGGCCGTGTACGTTTCCATGCACCAGCAACCTTACCCCAGGAAGCACGCAAAGGCTATCAATGACCATTTCCGCCTCCAATTTTGCAGCAGCTACCCCCCTGGGACACCACACCGCTCCCCGCCATCTGCGGCCCGCTCACTTGACTCCAACAGTCATCAGTCCCAGGTGCTTCAGAAGCTGGGGAAGAATCCGCGTCAAGAGAGCCACCACTCCCCTGACCTGCCAATGCGCCTCATCAGGAGTTTCGCAATGGAACTGCCACTCCTCCTCCTACTTCCATTATAAAATAGCCTCATTGCAAAGTCTAAGGGCCATCAAAATCGAAGACCGCATTTGTCACGCCCACTCGGGAAAACCAAGCCCGCCTCATTAGGCGAACTACGACCCACACCATTAATACGTTGCCCAGCACGCTGTGTGAAAAGCTTTGGTCGCCGACTGGGCTTACAAGGACCCTCGCGGCCCAGCATGACATCGCAGTTCGGAACATGCGCTCCTCTTCCACCAACACTGACGTTGTCAGCCTACTCGACTTCGGCCACTCCCACCTCGACAAGCGCAAATCTCCGTAACAGCGAGCTTCATAGACTTCAAGAAAAGCTTTTCGACTGGTGGACCACACTACGGTCATTCAAAAGCAAGCAGCTTCCACGGGAAAGCCAGGGAGTGACTCATCCCCTGGCTGCAGACTTTCTCTCCAACAGGCAACAGGCCGTGCGCGTACAGGGTCAAGTCTCCGCCTTCTGCACTCACGTTCGAGTCCGCCAGGGGACTAGAATGGCCCCATATGCTTCCGAGTCATGATTAACGATGCTCTCCTCGAACGAGCATCGTGGAAATGTACGTGGATGACTCGACTATCGACGCCGCCATGGAATAATCCTGCCCTGAACCATCCGCCATCCAGCACACCATCGGACAAACTCCTCTCTGGACCACCGCCAATCACGTCACAATCAACGCCAGAATCAGTTGTGATGCAGTTCCGACTTTATCCTACCACCCCCCCCCTCGCCATCCTCACGTCGGACAACCAGCCGCTCGACTAGTCCGTTTACCACAAGCTGCTCGGCGTCACATCGCGATAAGCTCGCCTGGCGACGCAAGCACGTCAGAGGACATCGTGGAGGGTCTGCATAGTACAGGCTTCACATGCTGCGTCGACCTCAAGTCCCTTGGCTTCATCCCGGCGCTACAGAATATCTACAGGATATTCCACCTGCTAAATGACTACGCCTCCCCCGCACTGGTCCCCCTCACTCACCGCCACCCAGCTGCTACAACTTGGAGAGGGTGCAGAAAAGGACAAGCCAAAGAATCATTCTCGCCCTGTCTACACATTGCTATGACCGCGCCCGGGCTCCCTAGCATCCCTCCTCAACACTCACTACTCAAACCTCACTGCAGCAGTGTGGTCTAAAAATTGCTGTGCATCCACTCCCACCGTGACCTGCACCCCCCGACGCGCTGCCGCCTCGCCGGGCCTACGCGGCCACCAACAAACTGGTGCCCATCAGGGACCGCCAATGACCCGTTACACGGGAGACACAGTACAATCTAGCGCCGACTCAATCAACGAAACCACTATCCATATTTACTTGGTCCAATCTAGTTATTTGGTGTTATTGATTGTTAGTTCTTTTGTTATGTGTTGTTTATATGTTTGTATATAAGTTTGTCCTCTATCTGTAATTTCTATGTATAATTCCAGCTATGGCTGCATGAAATCAAGAAACGATATTATTATTATTACTACATTTACAACACACACACACCACACACACATGCAATTTTGAATTAATAGATAATATATATACTATTATATATATATATATATATATATATATATATATATATCATAATATAATACGTCATCTATATATTATATATATTATATAATATATATATATAATAGATATATTATATATAATAAATGTATGCAAATCTGGTATGTATATATATCATCATCAGCATCAAGGGGTAACGCGACGGGGGCGCATGCCGCATCCAACCCCTTCGCTTCCAGCCCGAGGAATCCCTCGAGGCGAGGCTCCAGGCCAGGAACACGGCCCTCTCTAATTCCTCGCAGGCGCGAAAACTGATGGGCAAGGCGTCCATAGGGAAGGAGCTCGGTGGCCATACAGCATGAGATGTCAATCCTCGGATATCGCAAGTAACAGGTCCATGCCAGTTTCACAGTGTAAACCGCAGTGGAACACGTGCGTCTGCCAACTCGTACCCATGATCCGGCGTAGGGACTGTTACCAAAGGCATCAAGGCGAGACTCCAAGGACACTGGATAGCATGCCAGGTTCGCTCAATAGAGCAAAACTGGGCAGATCAAGGCCTTGAAGACACGCAGCTTGTCCTTCTGCATAGGTCCCGACATTCTCCAAACGAATCTTGTTGATCGAGTTCATGGCCTCATGTTGCCAGACCATCCGACTACTGACTCTGGTCTGAACAACCCGAGATATGGACTACGCTACCAAGGTATTGTAAAACTTTCTGTAACTCAACTCCTCAGCTGCAAAAGCATGAATCGACTGAAAACGGTTCCCCTAACAGCCCACAGAGTTCGAACCATGCGTCTCTGGTCCAGGGACCTCTAGACCGGGCTTAGACTCATCTAAATGCACAATGAAGACGCCACAAGAGACTCCAAGGGACTCAGATAGGATGGCAACATCGTCAGCAAAGTCAAGGTCTGAACCTTAATATTGGCATAGTGATGCTCCACACTGACATTTGGCTAGTAGCTTGCCATTATCCAGTCCTACACGTGTTGAAAAGCGTGGTGCAACGGACACAGCACTTGCCTCACCCCGAATAACAGGGAAGGAAGTTTCGACCAGACCCCACCCACACTTTACAGCACTTTCATACCAGTATAGGAGGTGCTATCAGGCCAAATCTGTGTTGGAATTCCCCTGAGCATCGGATCTCCCATAGCGATTCCGATGCACCGAGTTCAAAATCTCTTGAGGTCGATGTAGGCTGCGAGCAAACCCCGACCAAACTCACGGACGGGTCCACAATTACTCGAAACACTAATATCTGGTCTATGTGGTCTTGCCAGGAGTAAATCCCGACTGTCCAGTCTCTGATGCATTTAGTAGGTGGTTGCGGATCCATTTCAGAAGAAGTGGGCGAGAACCTGCATGGTATGTGAGCAGGTAATGCCACGTAGTTGTACAATCCCAACAATCACCTTTCCCTTCCAGAGAGGATGACACGCCCTCAGAAGGTCAGGGGATGGTACCAGAATGCAAATGCATTCAGGAATGTATGCAAGCCCCGAGCCATAGGTTCACCCAAGCCTTTAGCAGTTCAGCAGGGATATAACATATGCCGGCAGCCTTCCCACTCGTCAGCTGGAAATTGCAAGAACTACCCCTCTGTAGGGTAGGCGGTTCCTCGCTGAGGGTGGGTCCGGAACAGGCACTGTGGAACATCTCTTGCATCCAAGCTAACTGTTGGATGGTCCACCTGGTACAACTGTTCAAAATACTAGCCAACGTTACGAACCCAACTGTTGAGAGGATCTGGTCATCTCTGATCGGACTGCAGTACTCTGGAGGAGGGTTTAGGGTTCAGTTTTCTCAGGGCTTGGTAGCAGGGCGAAGGTCATTACCAAAGGGACAGGCCTTCGACCTCCTCAGCAGATTCCTGAGAACTGTTCGTGTCCTCCCGCAGGTTCCGAGCCCTATGCACATGGGAACGAGCAAGACCTGATTCCCATTCAAGCGAGGCCTTGCGACATGCTTCTGGGCCTCTAAGGTCTCCAGGGAGATGGAATTTGCCTTGTCCTGGGCGTAACACCAATGAACTCCTGAGCTGCTTCGAGGTTACGCACTTGAAGAACTCCCCCAGAGTGTGCCAATGGCGAAACCACGGGCACAACTCCTCCTCCTGTCTGTCCAAGTGAAACACCTTAGGGTGGCCATGGAGGGCCGGGAGTTTTGAAGGTGGACCCGCAGGGTAGCCACAACCAGCCCTATGGTCGGTGCCACAGAGAGTGGGTCGATCTCCTTGGCCACTGTTCCAGTATCGCTGACCAAGTCCAGTTATCGCGTGTGGGAGCGCTAGGTACCAGGAGCCAGAGATCCTCACAGTTTCGGGACAAGCAAAGTCCGGAGAAAGGAGGCTAGTCTCACTGCTGGGATCAGCTCCAGAGCCAGGGGCGCCGACAGACATCTCGTAGCAAGCTCGGTCACAGCCAAGATACGTAATGAAGTCGCCCAGAACAATGCGAATATTCTGCCGCGAGGCAAACGTCTGCGACAGATGTGAGTTTGGCGTAGAACAGCCTCGTCACATCGATTTTATATACATCGGTAGGAGCGGATACAAGCAATAAAGAGACAGAAGCCAAAAGCATGCTTCAGTCTCAAGCCATAATACGTGTCATCAACTGGTGTCACCTCAACTACCGTGGGCTGAAGTCGACTGGAGATGGCTATGCTACACCCCTGGAGGTGGGTGACCACGCTGCGGGCCCGACCAGTAGTAGGTGTAAACCACCCACAGTGATAGTGCCGCTACAGTCTTCTCACTCTGAGAGGGCAGACACTCAATCACAGCGCTTCAATTCCCGCGATAGCAGACGTAACCGCTCATCCTGCAGCCAAGGACCGGATGTTCCGATGCGCCTACCGGAAAGCGACGCCTGAGAATTAAGCCTCGGGTTGGTCACTCCGGGTGCAGCCACCGCTGTCCGCCCCGCCGACACAGCACCAAATAAAGGGAGTCGGCAGGCTGTGGGACCGCCACATCCACCTGTGGGTTCCCGAGGATTTGACCTCACAAGCTCATGGTGGGTTGGCGCCATGCCCAGGGCACAGGCGGGACGAGGTAACTACGTTCCAATCCTGCACCCGACATTTGACCCTCCCACGGGACCCACAGCCCTGCTTACTTGCTGGGTGGGAGGGAATAACACCCTCCCCACAGCATTTCCATTATTTTGCCGTTGCCAGAGGGCTCATTTGGGGGGAGGGGACTGGCAAGGCCCACCTCCCCAGACCGGCCCATTACCCAGGGTGGCTAGGGGGAGGAGTTGGTACAAGCCAGAGCGTGTCCACATCCGGTGGGCCATAATGCCGTACCTCCGGGGCTCGCTGCTCCGAGATCCCACACAGATTTAGCCTGGGACCGCAAAGTGCCCAGTACCCATGGGTGGCCATGAGGAAGGCCGTGATGCTGAGAGGCTGTGACCTGGAAGGGAGATTAGGCAAAAGCTGCTACCTTTTTCGCATGAGCTAGCCAGGGTGGAAGCTGCAAGCGAGAAAGGCATGCAAGCACCATCTAGGGCTACCACACCAATCGCCTTAACATACCATGCGCGTGAAGCACCCACCCATGTATATATATGACTAATATATATTAATATATATATATATATATATATTAGATATATATAGAGATATAGATAGGTATGTATCTAATGTAGGGATATAAGAGGATATATATATAATATATTGTATATATAGATATAATATTAGAATATATATATATATATTCTAATACTTAAATTTCTAGTATAAATATTATCTATTTATGTGTATATATATATATATATATATATATATATATATAGATACTAGATTATATATAATATATATTTCATATATATATAATATATATATATTATATATAATAATATATTATATATATATTATAATATATTCTTATATAATATATATATACATATATAGATACAATAACATATCTATATATATTATATAATAATATATATATATATATTATCTATCTATATATATAGATACAAATATACATGGGGTGGGTGCTTCACGCGCATGGTGATGTGAAGCATGGTGGGGTAGCCTAGATGGTGCTGCATGCCTTCTCGCTTTGCAGCTACACACCTGGCTAGCTCTAGTGACGAAAAAGGAGTCAGCTTTTGCATAAGTTCCCTTCAGGTCACAGGAATCTCCAGATCAAGGCATCACTCATGGCCACCCATGGGTAACTGGGCACTTTTGCCGTCCCAGGCTAAATCTGATGGGGGATATCGAGCAGGAGAGGGCCCCGAGTACGGAGTTCATCGGCCCACCGGCGTGTGGACACGCTCTGGCTTCGTACCAACTCTTCCCCCTAGCAACCCTGGGGGTAATGGGCGGGCGGGGGAGGTGGCCTTGCCAGTCCTCCTCCCCCCGAATGACCATCTGGCAACGTCAAAAAATAAATGGAAATGTGGGGGAGGGGTGTATCACTCCCACCAGCAAGTAAGGCGGGGCGTGGTCCCGCGGGGGGCAAATGTCGGGTGCAGGATTGGACGAGAGGTTACTTCGTCCCGCCTGCGCCCTGGCAGGCGCAACCTCACCATGAACTTGTGGGACGCAAAGCCCTCGGGAACCACACAGGTGGATGGGCTGGTCCCAAAGCCTGCACGAATCCCTTATTTGGGAGCTGGTCGGCATGGGGGCGGCAGAAGTGGTGGCGTTGCACCCGGAGTGACCACCCGAGGCTTAATCTCCAGGCTGCTTTCCGGGAGGCGCATGGAAACATCCGGTCCTTGCGCCAGGATGAGCGGTGGTTTACGTATGCTATCGCGGGAATGAAGCGACGGAGAAGTTGAGGTGGCCTGCCCTCTCATACCAGAGGTGAGAAGACCTGGTAGGCGGCACTATACTACGGGGTGGTTACACCTACTACTGGTCGGGGCCGCAGCGATGGTCACCCCCCCAGGGTTGTAAGCATAGCCATCTCCAGTCGATTAGCCCCACGGTAGTTGAGGTGGCCACAGTTGATGAGGTTATTATGGCATTGAGATGAAAGCCATGCTTTTGGCTTATTGTCTCTTATTGCTGTTATACGCTCTACGATGTATTATAAAATCGATGTGGAAAGAGGCGTGCTACGCCAACCTCACATCTGTCGCAGGATGGCCCGGCGAGATATTCGAATTGTTTGGGCGAATTCATACGGTTATCTGGCTGTGACCGAGCTGGACACGAGATGTCTGGGCGGCCCCAATGGCCGGGAGCGGATCACAAGGCAGTGGAGAATAGCACTCCTTCTCGGGACTTTGCTAGGTCCCAGAAAATGAGGACTTGGCTCCTGGGTACCAGCGCTCCAACCCTGCCATGCTGGACTTGGTACAGCGATACAGGAAACAGTGGCCAAGGAGATCGACCACTCCTGTGGCAACAGGACCATAGGTGGTTGTGGCTCCCTCGGTCACACTTCAAAACTCCCGTCCCTTCAGTGGCCACCTCAATGGTGTTTCACTTGGACAGAATAAGGGAGGATGAGTGTGCCCGTGGGTTCTCGCCATGGGCAACACTCATGTTAGGGGTTCTCAAAGTGCTTAACACTCGAAGCAGCTCAGGAGTTCATGGTAGTACGCCCAAGGACAAGGCAGAACAGAATTCCATCTCCTGAGAAATAGAGGCCACAGAAGCATGTCGCAAGGCTCGGCTAGAATGGGAATCAAGTCTTGCGGGTTCATGGTGCATGGGCTAGGACACTGCTGAGAAGGGACAAGAACGTTCATCAAGAATCTTGCTGAGGAGAGTCGAAGGCATTTCTTGGTAACGACCCTTGCCTGAATACAAGACTGAGAAAACTGACCTAAACCTCCTCACAGATGACTGGCAGTCCGATCAGCAGAGGAGAGATCACCAGATCATGTTGGGGTTCGTGAACGTTGGGCTGAGTATTTTGAAACAGTTGTACCCAGGTGGACCATTTACAGTTAGATTTGGATGCAGAGAGTAACAGTGCCTGTGGCCGGACCCCCCATCAGCGAGGAAACCTCCTACCCTAACAGAGGTTAGGCTGGCAATTTCCAAAGATGAAGAGTGGGAAAGCCTGCAGGATATGTGATATAATGCTGAACTGCTAAAGGCTGGGGGTGAACCTATGGTCGGGGATTGCAACATTCGCAATGCCATTGGGCAGTTTGGTACATTCACCCTGACCTGCTGAGGGGCGTCGGTTATCCCTCTTGGAATGGGGAAAAGGGGATTGTTGGTGAATGGTCAGCAACTTACTGTGCATTCACTGCTAAGCATACAGGCAAGGTTCTCGCCCACATTCTTCTGAAATGGATCCTCAACCACCTTAGAAGGCATCAGCGGACTGGAGGCAGTCTGGATTTACTCTCTGGCAAGGACCCACAATAGAACATAGACTAGGTTTCGAGTAATTGTGGACCCGTCGTGAGTGGTCTTGGTTTGTCGCAGCATACATCGACCTCCAAGAAGGCTTTTGGAATCGGTGCATCGGGAACGCTATCGGGAGATCCTAGGATAGGGGAATTCCAACACAGATATTGGCCTGATAGCAAGCCTAATACTGGTACTGAAAGTCTGTAAGTGTGGTGGAGTCTGTCGAACTTCTTCGTATAAGTCAGGGGTGCGGCAAGGCTGTGTCCTTGCACCAACGCTTTCAAACACGTGTTATGGACTGGTAATGGGCAGAGCCTTATAGCCAAAGTCAGTGTGGAGGCATCCACTAGGCAATATTAAGGTCTCAGACCTCTGACT
>NW_023659745.1:5000-7500 GCF_015228065.2 Penaeus monodon
TTTTACAGGCGGGTGTGTTTGGGGTTTGGGGGGGGGGGGTTTTGGGGGGGGGGGTTTTTGGGTGTTTTGTGTGTGTGTGTGTGGTGTGTGGTGGGGTGTGTGTGTGTTTGTGGTGTGGGGGTATATATAAAATGAATATATATAAAATATATAATATAAAAGGCCTATATATTTATATATATATAATATCTATATAAAATATATATATATAAAAAAAAAAACCGAAAAAACATTTTTCCAAAAACCCCCACCTGGATTCCATCCTTTTCCCAAATTGTATCCCAGGGGAAGAGTGTTTTTGAAATACACAACACACACACACACACACACCCCACGCAACCACACAACACACACCCCACACACACACACACACACCCCCAATAAAAATATTATATAATATATATATATATATATATATATATCTATATAAAATTTAAAACTGAAAAACCCTATACCCCAAAACACCGCGAACCCCACCACCCCACAAAAAACACACACACAAAAACACACAAAACACGCACACAAAACACACACCACACACACCACCCACAACACACACACAAAACACACACACACACACCATATATATAATATATATATAAATAAAAAAATATATATAAAAATATATATATATATAATACATTTATATATATACAACACACACAGGGCACACACGCACCACGCACCACACACACACAAAACACACACAAAACCACACCCAACACAACCACACACACCCCACCCCAAATAAAATTATATTTATATTTTTATATAATATATTTTAAATATAATATTATATATAATTTTATATAAAATTTAGAAAATAATTTAAAAAAATTACATATAAAATAAATTTTTATATATATAAAAATATTTTAAAATTATAAAATATATATGGGGTGTGTGTGTGGGTGTGTGTGGTGTGTGTGTGTGTTTTTTGTGTGTGTGGTGTATGTATGTTACCTATATATATTTTAATAGGGTTATATTTTATATAAAATATATATTAATATATTATAAAATTTTTTTAAAAAATTTTTATGTATCCCGTATCCCATACACACACACAAATCCCCCCACACACACACAAAAAAAACAAAAACACACACACCCCACACACACACACAAAACAAAAACACACACACACAAATATATATTATATATATAAAAAATATATATATAATATATATATATTATTTAATTTTATAAATTTATATATTTATGGTTGTGTGAAAACTAAAGATCTCTGAGTAAAAAGCCAGGGCTCTGAGACACAAGGCAAAAAGTCATATTTTAAAAACAAAAAAGCATAAATTCCATCATAACTAAAAAAAACGTCAAAACGGTTGGAGTAAAAGGGATGAACTTTATTACAATTCATAATTTAGAGTGAATTCCCCTGGGAAAGGTGTAGGGAGGCGGGGTTGGGGGTGTCAGGTAAGATTACCAAGGCAGTGTAAGAAAAAAGTGATATTTACAAAGAAAATAAATTTTTATTCAAAGGAAAAAAAGTAGTAAGGAAAAAATAATTGGGGGAAAAGAAATGAAAGCCCCTACCATATAAAAAAAGAAACAAAAAGTATTTTTTAAATTCGAGAAAAACACCCAAAAATGAATATATACAAAGGGGAAAAACCAAAAAACTTACAATAGTTTTTAAAAAAACATGAGCGAATTATTTTTTTCTGAGAAAATAAATATACAAACTGTGAATTTTAGGAAACAATGGTAATAGGGCCCGACAAAAAAAACCCCAAAAGAATTTTAAACAATTTTCAGAATGGGGGGAAAGGGGGGTGAAAAAGGGAGCTACCCGGGGCGGGATGTGTTTTCCCCCTTAGGGCTGATTCCCCCAGTATGTGACTTCATTTGTTTTTTTGTGTTGGGAAAACAGTTAAAAAGACCCAAGAAAAATTTTTTTAAAAACAGAGGTAGTTGAGAGTGTTCTTTGAAAAAATAAAAAATAAAAGGGGGGCGGGTTTTCAAGGAGGGGGCCCTAGTTTATTTTTTGCACTTTAAAAGACACACACCCCCAACACAAAACACACCACCACAAAATAAATATATATATATAATTTCTAATATATATAAATTATAAATAATATATATATAATATATATAATATATATATATATATATATAACAGTTCTTTCCTGAAGTCTTTTTTTTTTTTAAAAAAATTTTTTTTTTTTAGTTTTTTTTTTTTCCCCCTTTCCCCCCCCCCCACCCTGGGCCGAGGGCGGCCAGCGAAAAAACCCCCCTTTCCCAAAGGGAACCCCGACCGAAAGCCCAGCTCAGCGAGAAGTCTGGAACGAAAGAGGGGGGAAACCCCAGGCGAGGGAGAAAACTCGGAGGGGAGAAACAAATTTCCCTTCCCAAAATTTTTTTTTTGAAATAAAAAGGGTTTGGCCTTCGCGCCGCCCCAACCTCCGGGGGCCCAGGCCCCCATAGGGTTTAAGCGACGACACAAAACCCGGGATTTGGAAAAGATTTTTGCTTT
>NW_023659745.1:15000-20689 GCF_015228065.2 Penaeus monodon
TATATTATAATATTGTGTGTGTGTGTTTGTGTGTGTGTGTGTTTGGGGTGTGTGTGTTGTGTGTGTTTTTGTGTGTGTGTGTGTGTGTGTGTGTGCGTGTGTGTGCGTGGTGTGTGTGTGTGGTTTCCCTTTTTTTTCAGTACTTTTGGGTTGCATTCTTCTTCTATTCACTTTAAAGTTGTTCATACTTGATTGCCCAAACCCCGCTTTTTTTTAATGATAGTGTAAACATTGAAACGGAAAATGCTTGGGTAGCCCTCTAATGGGATGAAAAAAAAAGTCATATCTGCCCGCAATTTTGTGTAAAGAAAACCCTTTACAATAGCCAGTAAAAAAAATATAATCCATTTTATTTTATATCACTGTGGGGTAGAGTGACATACTGGGGAATTGGGAAGTTTTACTTCATTTTTGTGGGGAAAACTTTCTCTGATTTTCTTTTTGGGAAAACAATGAAAAAATTTGAAGTGATTTTGAAAAGGGCCTACCCTTTAAAGTTTAAATTTAAAAATTATAAACATTCCCCGAGGGTTTCTTGTTTTAAATTTGTGCTATTTTGGTAAACCCCGATTTGTTTTTTGAACATGTCTCTGTAAATGCATCTAGGACATGTTAATAACATAAGATGTCTGTAGCATTACCTGGAAAATATTGGAAAAGTAATTTCTTTTTCTTTACTTTTTTCTTCTTGTTTTACTTCTCTCTCTCTCTCTCTCTCCACCACCACACCAAAACACCACACAACACACAAACCAACACACCACACACACACACACACACAATAAAATAAAATATAATATATATATATTATATATAATTTTATATATATATGTGTATGTGTGTGTGTGTGTGTGTGTGTGTGTGTTTTATGGATGTATGGGTGTGTATGTGTGTGTGTGTGTGTCTGGGGTGTATGTGTGTTTATTTTGTGGTTTTGGGTTTTTGTGGGGTGGTGGTGTGTTGTGTGTGTGGGTTTGTGTGTGTGTGTGTGTGTGTGTTTTGTGTGTGTGTGGGCGTGTGTGTATGTGTGTGTTGTGGGGTGTTTTAAAGTGGGGGTTCGTGTGTGTGTGTCCGTTAGGCCCTGAATGAATCTATATCCATGTGTACACAAGGTAAACACACACACACACACACATCTATTTATCTATCTATCTATCGATCTATAAAATATATATATATAAAAATATATATAAAATATATAGATTATAAATTTACACACCCCCACACACACACCACACCCCCACACACTACCACAAACATCCACACCCATACACACACACACACACCCACAACCACACACACACCCCACACACCCCACCAACCCCTACACACACAGCACACACACACACACACACCCAACCACCACGCGCGCGCACAAAACAAAACACATTTTTATATATAAAATAAAAATTTTATAAAATATATATATATTATATATATATAAAATGTATGTTATTTTATCATATATATAATATAATATTTAAAATATTTTAAAGTAAAGAATACATTATATATATATATATATATATATATATATATATATTTTTATATATAATAATTTTATTTTATATAAAACATATATATATTATATATATGTATATATATTCCCCCTATTATAATATTATACAATATATATAATATTTTTATAATATATATATATTAAACCCCACATACATATTATGTACACCCCCCCCCACACACACCCCACACACACACACACACACCCCACATCCACACACACACACAAAACCCCCCCCCACACACCCCCCCCAACACACACACGCACACCACCACCTATATATAAATATATATATATATTATAATGTAATATATATCATAATATATATTATTATATATATTAATTATTATAATTATATATATAAATATAAAAAATAAATGTAAATGTGTGTGTGTGTGTGTGGGGGTGTGTGTAAAATATTATTAAATATATTTTATAATATATATATTTTAAAATATATATTTTAATCCCCACCTATATATAATATTTGTAAAATAAAGCAAATTTATATATTATATTATTATATAAAATAATATATATTATTATTATATAAAAATATATATATATTTATATATAATACATGTATATATTTCATAAAATTCTATATCTATATAAATATTATAATATATATTATATATTATATAAAATTTTTATGTATATTACAACACACATACATACATAAAAATATAATATATATTATTTATATATATATTATATATATTATATGTTTTTTATATTGTTTAAAATATATAAATTTTATATTATATTATATATAATTTAAAATATATATATATTATTAAAATGTATTTTTATATATGTGGGGTGTAAAGTGCGTGTGGTGTGGTGTGTGTGTGTGTGTTTGTGGGGTTTTTGGGGTTGTGTGTTTTGTGTGTGTAAAGTTGTGTGTGTGTGGGGTTGTGTGTGGGGTGTGTGTGGTGTGTGTGTGTGTGTGTATTGTGTTGTGGGGTGGGGTTTTGGGGTGTTGGGGTGTGTGTTGTGTGGGGTTTTTGTGTGTTGTTTGGTTTGTATGTGAGTTCGTTTTGTGTGTAGTGTAGGGATGAATGAATCTATATCTATGTGTACACAAGGTAAACACACACACACACACACACACCCCATCTACTTCTATTAAACTATCTATTTTTTCTATCTAGCTACTATATTTTAAAACACAAAACACACAACACACACACCTATCTTCTATTATCTATTTTTCTACTACTATCTATATGTCACACACACCCACACACACACCCCACATACACACCACACACACATACCACACACACACCTCACACACATGCACACATTTTATATATATATACATATATAAAAATATATATTTTATATTAATATATATATATATATAAAAATATATACATGGGCCCTATATTTTATATATATATATATATATATATAAAATTTTATAAAAATATCTTATCTATAATATATAAAATTTTATATAATTATAAAAAATATATATATATATATATATAAAATAAGTATAAAATATATTATATATGGCCTACCCGCTACTGGGTGGCCAAGCCAGCCCCGGTCAAGTGCTGGTCCCAAGCCCGGAGGGAAAAAGAGAATAAAAATATATATATATATATATATATTATAGATAAAAATATATATATAATTTTATCTGTATATATATACACATTTAATATATAATATATATATTTTAATTTTGTTTTATATAATATAGTTTTTGTATGTATACATGTAAAATATATATATATATTATATATATATATATATTAAAAATATATATTATATAAACCTACATAATATAAATAAAATATATTTTATTATATATATATATATATTTTATATATATATATATGTATGTATACATTTAAAAATGATACACACAAAACCAAAACACCACACCCCACACACCCACACACACACCCCCACCCCACACCCACATATATATATAAAATATATATAATTAATATATTTTATATATAATGTATATATATATTTTATTTTATAATACATATATAAAATATATATATATATATATATATATATATATGTATATTTTATTCATATATATAAAATTAAAATTATATATTATATATATAATATTATATATAATTTTTATATATACATATATGTTGGGGTGGGGTGTGTGTGGTGAGTGGTGTGTGTGTGTGTGTGTGGGGGTGTGTGTGTGTGTGGGGGTGTTTATATACATATATATAATATAATTTTATATATATATATATTAAAAATATATATATAAAATATATATATATATATATATATTTTTGTGTATATGTATACACCACACGCAAACACAACCCCACAAAATGTTTATGTATGTATATTACATATAATGTTTGGGGGGGGGGGGTGGGTTTTATTGTGGGGGGGGGGGGTTTTTGTGTTGGGGTACGTAGGGATATATATAAAGGGATAATATATAGATAGATACCTAGATAAAAATGATTTTTTTTTTTTTTTTGTTTGGGGTGTGTGTGTGGCATACATCCAAAATATATAGGGATAATGGAGATAGAAGATAGAGAGGGTAGAAAAGATTTGGTAGGTTTGGTAAAATATATTTGACATTTAAATAGAAGGAAAAGTATATATATTATATATATATTTATAATATATATAATATATATATATATTATATATACGTATATATAAACACACAAAACCCCCAAAAAACCACAAAAACCCCAAAAACCAAAACCCACACCAAAACCAGAAAACACACACACACAAACACACACTCACATCCCAAAAAACACATACTTTACACACAAACCACACACACATACTCAAACACAACCCCTACACCATATCTATCTATCTATCTATCTTCTATCTATATATGTGTGTGTGCCCTGTGTTTTTCCCGTGTGTGTGGTTTTTGTGTGAGGTGGGGTGTCTTGGGATGTGGGGGGGTGTTTGTGGGTTTTCGTGTGTGTGTGTGTGTGTGGTGTGTGTGTTGTATTTTGGGTGTGTGTGCTTGTTGTGTGTGTTGTATGTACACACCAACATACATACACACACACACACACACACACCACACAATTATCTATCTATCTGTCTTCTATCTATCTATCTATCTATCTATCTATCTATCTATATTTTCACACCCCACACACACACACAAACACACACACACAACACACCACACACACACAATATATATATATATATATATATATATAAAATATATATATATATATATATATATATATATATACCATATATAAAGCATATATATATACATGTATATAAAATATATATATATATATATATATATATATTATATATATATACATATATATATATATATTTTATATATATAATTATATATATTATATATATATAAAATATATATAATATATGTATGTATGTATACATGTATATAAATATTTTTTTAATATATATAATATAATATATATATATATTATATACACATATACATATATACATATATATTTTTTTTAAAATAATATATATTAATATATATATATATATATATATATATATATATATATACACACACAAAAATATATATATATATATATATAAATATTATATATAATTATATAATTTTATATCGCCAAATACTATATATATATATATCATATATATATATACATATATATATATATATATATATAATAAAATACACACACATAAGCAAATTATAGACACACACACACACACACACACACACATATATATATATATATATATATATATATATATATATATATATATATTTTTATATATATAAGACATCTATCTATCTATCTATCTATCTATATTTTCACACCACCCACACACACACAAACACACACCACACACACACACACACACACACAACACACACACACACACACAGATATATATTTTATATTTTATATATTTTATATATATATATTATATAAAATATATATATATAATATTACATATTATATATATATATATTTGCATTTATATATATATACATTAAAATATATATATTAAAATATATTATATATAAAAATATATATATATATATATATATAATATATATATTATATATATAATATATATATAATATATATATACAACATAATATATGTATGTATGTATACATATTATATATATATAAATATTATATATAATAAAATTTAATATAATATATAT
>NW_023659746.1:0-2500 GCF_015228065.2 Penaeus monodon
CATAGTTGAACAGTCATGTGCAAGTCTATTCGTGCTACTTTATCTTCAGTTGTCTATATCCTTTTTAGGTGTGGAATCAATAACACTGCACCGTACTCTAGGACTTATGATGGCTGTAATGATCTTCACCATATCTTCGTTCACATACAAGATTGGCCTCGTCGTGTTGGCAATCAGCCCTAGCATTTTATGGACCTTGTCATTTATATGATCATTTAGGCTTTTTATGATGATTCCAAGGTCTTTCTTCTCTGTCTGCTTTGCTTAATATTGCGTCTCCTAATCTGGACTGGTATAGTGGACGGTATTTACTTTCTCCGAACCTGACTACATGACATTTATTGGTATCGAATTCCATTTTCCAAGTACAGCTTCACATGAATAAGTTCACGATGTCACTTTGGAGGCATTAGCATGAGACGTTGTCTATTATCCTCCTTTGTACTTTCGCGTCGTCTGTAAACATACCTGGGCTTATGTTTGACCCTAAGTCATTAACGAAAATTGTAAACATAATCGGCGCCAACGCTAATTCTTGCGGTCCTTCGCAAGTTACTCATCTCCATGTAGTGCTTCCCTCTAATTACGGTTCTCATGTCTTTCATGAAGGAAGTCTTTCATCCATTCGAGGATTAGCCTTTCACTCCACTTATGTGTTCTAATTTCCATAATAGTTTTCTATGAGACATATCAAATGCCTTTTTAAAGTCTAATTACACACAATCTACTCAGCCGTCCTTTTCTTGCGATATGTCAGAAACACGGTCATAAAAACAGATTTGCTACACATGATTTCCCTTCCCTAAAACCAAATTGCTTATGTGATATTATGTCGCGTTTTTCAATTACTTCAACTTATTGTTTCCTAATTATCTTTTCTGACAGCTTACATACTACACTGGTTATTGAAACTGGTCTGCAATTTAGAGGGTTTTGTTTGTAGCCGCTCTTATATAAAGTTTAACGTTGACGAGTTTCTTTGGTTAGTTAGGCTTTACTTGTCACACTGAATTTTGGAATATTAACAATAAAAGAGTATATAGTTCTTCGGCACATTCCCTGAGAACCCAGTTAGAAATCTCAACTGGTCCCTCTGCTTTAGTCTTAACTGAAATTTCTTATAAGGATTTCACACATTTCCTCCTTAATATATTATTATCTCTATTTTTATTCTTACTATTTATGTAGTTAAGTAAGAATTTTGGTCCATGTGTACATTAATTAATTATATATTTTTCAAAGTCTAATTTCGCCTCCCTCATGGTTTGGGTCTACTCATTTCTTCTTACTTTATACCTTTCATACGCTGCCTGAGATCTGTCCTCTGCACTTTTTCTAAAGGAGCTGCTTGTTTTCTTTAATTTTCTTGGATTTATCTTTGTACCACTTTTGGTCATTTCTTGCTTCAGTTTTAAATCTTGGTATAAATTTTAAACATAAAAAATTTATATATCAAGGTTCTCATCATCAAGGAGTGTTTTCCAGTTAATGCCATCTAAGAATTTTTAAGGCTATAAAATTACATATCTTGTAATTGTACTTCCCACTTCTTTCCTACTCACAATAAGTTTCTCTTGTAGCAGACAGTATTTTAGTTTTATTACCACATAGTGGTAATTAGAGGACAGTACTCTATATCACTAATATCTTCTTAATGCCTTGTGAATATTAGGTCAAGCATAGGCAGTCTATCTATTTATGACTTTTGGTAATTTTCCATTCCACGAATCTGGCTACGCTCTGGGATCGAAACATTCAGTCTATTTTGCTATTAAAATCCCGTTACAAGAATTTCACTTGCATTGGTTTCCGAAATATGTAGTACTTCTCCCTGGCTCTTTAATGTTTTTTAATTAGTTTTTGGTAATTTTCCTGTGGCCACACTGATATATGAGGTGCATGTACAACCACTAACAAAAGCGCCAGGCGGGCTCGGAGAGATCATGCACTTCCGGCTCTGAAAGGTGGCCAGCGTTCAAATAACCAGGACAGAGGTAGGATGTGAGGAGGAGGGAAATTAGGAAAATCAGGCAAAAAGTGCTATAATGGATAAGAAATTAGTTATTGTATATTATTTTGATATATGAGAATGATTACCTAAAAGGTAACAGCGGCACTCTCCGTGGAAAGGAAATGGGGACCCTACCACGTACTCACTCCAAGAGCATCATGTGCAAGGAATGGCCAGGGTTACCATCCACTGGTACGAGGGATTTGAACGCAGGTCAGCAAGATTGCTAGACGAGATCGCTAACGCTACACACACACACCCCACACACACACACACACACACACACACACACACACACACAACACACACACACACACACACACACACACACACACACACACACACACACAGAGTCCAGTCCCTAGCCCGGATAAAACGGGGAGGGATAAGGCGTAAAATGTAAAACAAGGGCGTAAAACAAGCCGATACTATGATGCGGATCATTCCGCTCTGGCGACCCCTGAAGAGAGAAGGCGAAAGAAAGAAAAG
>NW_023659746.1:7500-10000 GCF_015228065.2 Penaeus monodon
ATATATATATATAATATTATATATATATATATATATATATATAATATATATTATAATATATATATATATATATATATATATATATATATATATATATCATATATATATATATATATATATATATATATACTATATATATATAATATATATATATAATATCATATACTATAATAATATATTATATTATATATAATCAATTATATACTATTATACTATATATACTATTACATTATACTACATACATACTTATTACACCTTACCATATATACCTATACACATCCTTACCATTATCATATATACTTATAGCATATACTATACGACATCACACTATCAATAAGTCATGCTATCATTTACCCTGACTTACCATCTTGCCATACATAGATTTGCGCTTTTCTTTACTTTACACACAGCCCGCAAATATCTATGGGACAGCTTAGGTTTCCCCTTCCTTGTTTCCTATCACCATCTTCAGCTTTTTCTCAACTTTTACTCATCATACATGACCATAAATTAGTCTTCTGTTCAAGATCAACACCTGGTCTTGCATTTATTTTCTCAGCCTTTTCATCTTGCTTTCTTCTATACTCTTATACCATAGCAAAACTTGATTTTGCCTATTTCTCGCCACACTCGAAATGCGCAATAACTATGATTCAATACCTCTTCCTAGATGTTATTAGAGCAACTGGGATTTGCCATGGCAATCCTTTATCTCGTAATCATCATATGCATTAGTAAAACCAGCTCCAAGATAAGTGAACTCTTAAATTTTCCAAAAACACTCCATTGATTGTAACATGTTCATCATCGTTCATTGCTGGTTATCTTCGAATCTTCATAGTCTTAGTTTTCTTGGCATTAAGAAATAAACCAGCCTTTTCGCTTGCTTCTCTAACTTTATCTAGTAGATGTTGAAGTTCAATGATGGTTAATGGTTAATGGTTAAAAGCAAGATAAATGTGCTAGACATCTAAGGTCATGTAGCACTATAGTTAATGTTAGGGATGGGTGGTTGAGTTAGTGATTAGTTATCTAAGCTGGGCAAAGGAATTGGTGAGTGAAAGGGTTAGGGTCGGGTGTGGTAAGGAGTTAGATTAGATGAAGGATATGTATGCGTTTGAGGAAAGAGAATAGGTTGTTGAAGCAGAAAGTGTGGGATTCTGTAAGGATGTCCGATAGGTTGGGAGGTCGGTGAAGGGAGGATAGGTGGGGGAAAGCAGAGGTAAGTATAGACGAGACATAAAGGGAATGTGGGGAAGAGACAAAATGATAATTGGGGATTGGTATTGGAGGATGTGTAAGAAAGGTCTCTTGAAGGCATACAATAGATGGGTTATAAGAGGAAAGGATATGACGAAGGTCAGGTCTGTGGGAGCGGAAACTGCGAATATTCCAATGAAGGATAGTTATACTTTAGTGATACAGATTGTAGTACGTGTTGGAGATTTTGAGGGGGAAGCAGCTAGAGGGTGGGATAAGGACTGACAGGTCTGAGATGGGAGAGGTGTGGGAGTTGGTGTTCTACTAGGAGGGTATTAGGAGATGGAGGGTCTGTGGAAGGGATACTTGTGACATAAGGGATTCACGTGTGAATCCAGGAGGGAGTGGAAGGGATAGAGGGGATGGTGGGAGGGTTAATGTGGGCGGGGCTGGGTTCGGGGGGGATGGGCTGTGTTGGGAGGAGTTAGGAGGATAGGGTGTAGGGGGGATATCGTTAGGAGGAGGATGGATATCAGCAGTTACTTGGAGTGTGGAAGGTGCAGTTGTAAGATTTGGAGGTTGAGTGTCAGTTTTCATTAAGTAATCTTGAATATTTCAATAGTTTCTTCTGAGGAGTTGGTTGGGGAGTTTTGGGGGATAAAGGATTTCTTGTGAGGGGGGGAAGAGAGGATTGGTGTCTCAAGCATAGGGGCAAAGGAAGGTGGAGGTGATTGTGTGGAATGTTTGTTCTGTCTGTTACGGGTAGTGCGAGGAGGGAGAGGGGAAGGTGTTGGGGTTGTAGTGGTGATTGGAGTATCTGTAGTAGAGATTGGAGTGTTTGGGTTTAGGATGGCAAAAGAGTTTGACTGGGGAAGGTAGGAGGTAGAAGAGGGAGAGTTAGATGTAGGGGGGTGGGTTTAGGAGAATTGGTAGAAAGAGCAGTATTACTGGAGTAAGGAGTAGGAGAGAAAACCGCGTCGACGTGCTTCCTGTCTGCTTCACGTAGTTTGAATCTGAGAGTTGCTACCTCAGACTCAAATTGTAGGTGGGACAGCCCCTATAAAATACATTATGGGGGCCCACAGTTGGCACATGTGCGTTATTGTGCAGAGCAGTTAGATCGGGTATGGCCAGGTTGGGCACATAGTGGGCATCTGGCTGTGGAACAGCAATGTTTGGCTGGGTGTCCTAGACGCCAACAATTTTGGCACTAACGTGGAGGAGGTTTGTATGGACGAACAGGAAGGGATTCTCCTCCTTAGACGTTAAAGGGAAGGTCATGTCTACGGAAGGTAATTTT